>NC_135358.1:17303333-17606041 GCF_051622035.1 Arctopsyche grandis
TCTTTTGAAATTCATCTTTTAACTTTCTCCTCTTTTTTTTATTTCATTATTAAATTTGTAAACTTCACACTGCGTTTGTATTATTTGAAACCACCTTTTCTACTTATTTTTTTTTTTTATAAAAATGGACCAGCACGCTGTCTGAACATCATCGTTGCGTAATAATTTCAACGCTCTGCTCCAAATTCAGTTCACGCAAAATCAACAGTGATCATTAGTATTTTTTTCATTGGAGTATTATTGTAGATGGAAAATTATGTACGTCCTTTGTTTGCATAGATATGGCAAAAATCTGTTTTGTGAATTTGTATAAGTACAGCTGTCGGATTATATCATCATCATTTACAGCCATACATCATCCACTGCTTGATGAAGACCTTTCCAACAGGCTTCCATTCGACGTGTGTTTTGCGCAACTATCATCCATCTCACCCCACACGTTTTTATTATAATTGCAACCACCCTTCTTCCTTGCATTCTTCCTTTTATCCTTTTAAATTCTGTCTGGTACAATTCCAGCACTTCTTTTGTTCACATTTCGTCTGTTCTGCTAGCTACGTGACCCGCCCATTGCCATTTCAATCTCTTCACTCACTCCACTGTATCAACTACCCTTGTCATACTTCTCACCCACGTATTTTGTTTCCAATCTCTTCTCGTTATGAAGAGCATACAGCGCTTTATTCTTCTTAGAGTGCATTGGACTTGTGTAACATTTTGGCGTTCAATGTCGTAGTTTCATATCCATACGTCATCACTGGCAAAAGTCAAGATCTTTTTTTTTCTTCTATTCTTTGTAGCATCTTCTATGATTTGTCATAGATTTCAGATTAAATTTCAATTGAATTCACCGTGTTATAGCGACAGCTTTAGAAAATACTTCTTCGCATATGTAGATATTAAAGTAGTGTATGCAGGTGGATTGTATAAGTGTGTGTCTTTGAGCTGCATTGACCAACATGTAGTATACCTAATCCCATCGATCATATCTCCACCGACCCATGGGGTTGCATTTCAAACACATCACTCACACTACTGTATTTCTCCTTACATTGTGTAATATACAAACATACGTACATACAAAATAAAGTATTATTAGACAAGAAGAAAATAGTATCTGCTTCAGAGTTAAAGTACCGTGGTACAGTTCAGTTCTAAACAAAATTATATAAACTTTTCATTGGAATTTCCCTTCTCAATTTTAAAAATACATTCACAAGATAACACTTTGAACTATGTGGAGCTCGCGCTATATGAGTTCAAGTGTGCATGTTTTGATTCGTATACATACATATATAATAGTATTTTTCTTCTTTCTACACAGGCAATTACACCTCGCCATAATAAACGAAATGCCCGATGCCGTGACAGCCCTGCTTCAGATGTGCCCCTACCCAGTACTCTTGGACATCTTCAATGACAGCCGGCAAGCACCCATACACTTGGCAGTTCTGACTGGACAGCCACACATCGCCCGAAGATTACTCATAGCTGGTGCCAAAGTGAGTTCTCGACAACCACCGCAATTTTAAACTTTGAACTTGATTACTAACTGTTGCGACGTTGATATTGTGATAAATACAACCGCAAGCGCACGTCATTTTTGCTTCTGAAATAATCGTATCAAATAGTCCCCGATAACCTTGTTTTACGTCAAACGGTGATCCAACTAGTAACGTGTTTCAATCGAATTACGAATGCAGCTGACGTGCACTTGCAAACCGCAAAATTACGCTTCCAATATTACGTTTAGTATGCACGTGTTGAATACTATTAGTTTTGAGATAAGAATGCTCGTGGTTGCTGAAGTGTGATTAGACCAGTCTCTGTTTCCAAAACTTTGTAATATTAAACAATAAGTTCAATGCTTTTATCTGACTTGTAGCTGTTTGGTTTCATATAATTATTTTTCATATAATTGGTTTCATATACTTATAGTGTATTAATTTTCAAAGTATTGAAATAAATACACACGAAAGGCTCGTTGAATGTTTGTATTATATTAAATAATCATTCAAATATTTTCATCATCATTTATACGTATAAAATGTAATATTGACGTTGTACCTATAAGATCAATCGTTTTAAAATTCCATATTGCTTCTCTGAAAAAATATTAATAGATAACAAAAAGATATTTAATTATTTGTATGTTACAGCTGCAAACAAATTGCTACATCTGATTTGATTTTTAAATGCTTTTTATTATTACGAAATTATGTTCACAATACATCTTATGTCTATTTTAATAGCTACTGATCTACTGATCATTTTCTATTTTACAATTTAATTTAATTTGGTTAGTAATCATAGTATTATATTATTCTAATGTTAATGTACAGCATAATAGGAAAAAGAGCTCAAAAACCTATGAATTGCTACATCTATGTATTGCTTATCCATTGTTTGAGCGGTTGACTATTTTGTTTTGCAATATTACTGGGGGTTTTACCCATAGATATGTAAGTGTAAAACACCTAGTAATTGAAAAGTAAAAAAAAAGTACTTTTACGTATTATCGCTTGTTTTTTTTAGTGTAAATAACATTAACATACTATTGGTGATTATTCATCATCGAATGGTATATTATAATATAGTAAACTAGTTGTTTTACCCGGCTTCGCTCGGTATTTGTAATATAAACAGCTTAAACATGGCGAATCTAATAGTTTGTTTTTTTATTAATTTTATTTGAATAGAAAAAAAATAATATTCAACCATATATCGATGTCGTCGGCATAGAAACATTGATTTGTTTTCGATGCTCCCAACAAACCTCACATACATACAAAGTCTCTTTCGAAATTATATATTAGATTCGCACATATATATGTATGTTCATACATACATACATCCTTAGTTTTAAGTGGAATATATGTAGTTGCACTATTTTTAGTCGCGACACGTATTATTTCTATACCACGGCGCACTACATATTTCTGCACCTCAATGGTTGATCTTGTAGAGACGATTGTATTTTATATTGTTGTTTTATTTTAGCTGAAAATTGGGTTTATTTTCAGGTTAACAGCAGAGATGCTAACGGCAACACACCTTTGCACTTGGCGTGTGCAATGGGCGATTTAGCATGTTTACGTGCACTCATCACACCCCTTGCACCACATCCTCAAGTTGCAGCACGTGCACATTCCCTGCCGCATGCTCTTGACCAGATAAACCACGACGGTAAGTCACAATTACAGAATTCTGAAAATCGACCACAATATTTATCATAAATGTATCATATGTACGTTATTATTTATATCATGCAAATATCACGAGAGAAATTAACAGTGTATGGATTATCTTAATAAATAATTTCGAGAGACTTCGTATGTATGTGTGTTTGTTTGGTTCGTAAAATCCGTGACGTTCAATTTAATAAAAAAACAAATGAAGATTCAAATAATTTTAAATAAAATAAAACTAATCAAAATAAATTTAATAAAATGTTTACTATTAGATTGGCCATGTTTAAGCGGTTTATATTACAAATACCGAGTGAAGCCGGGTAAAAACACGAGTTTATTATAAAAGCATGGGTTGTTGCGTAAATATCGATGAGCATTTGTTTATTTATTTATTTATCGTTTGATTCTCGGTTCAATATCACCAAATATGAGTTATCACGACGATTTTACTGTTATGGCATATGTTTGATTACACATTGTAAATAACTTTAGGAATTCTTAATATCACTTTTCGATGTTAAAAAATCTGAAATCAATTTTCCTACACAACGTTCTTATCTTGTGACATTATGATTCACATTAGTAAATAGTTTTGTATTTCTCCCATCAAAAAAAGTTTTCATCAATGTACGCATTGTATTATATAATATTTTTTACAATTATTGATCATCAATAGAGTTGTATTTACGCGATTTGTTTCTTACACATTCAACACCCACCCGATAGAATTTGTAAAATACGCCATAAAACCACTAAATAAATCCTTCTCAAAGTCTATTCATACTATACAGCACAGTAGTTCATGTAAACGACAGTTTCTATTTATACTGTACGGCAACCGACGTTTCGGCACGTTCAGCCTAGTTTTGGCCGAGTGCAAGGCAAATATATAAATATATACAAAGCGCGACGATACAGAGCAATATTTCTTGCATTTTTTATGCAAAATACTGATATTGAGAATCTTTTAATAGGACAAATTGATTCGGTGATTATTCCGCACAAAGCGATCTCGCACATGGAACATCTGGCACTATCTATCGAATACTCGCTATCATAAAAAAAACCGCTCAAAATTTAATTATATTATATTAAAGAGAGACTAGATTTTAGATAAATGGGAATAACCGATAGCGAATTCGCCCCCGCATTTCGGCCGAAATTTGATCATATCGCTTGAATAATTTTCCGATTGCTGATTGATGTATATCGCACCGCGGCTTTGTGTTTTGAATTTGTCAAATTTAATTATGTGACTTATTAGAATGCATGTGTCAGCCAGCCGTCATGTGCTCGACCCAGTTAGTTTTACCTGTGTTTTTCCCACTTGTTGAGAATTCATTTGAGTTCCATGGCGTTTTTCCCCAGCTGAGCAACAGGTCATAACCGTCAGTTGTACACACAACATGCCTTTCAGCTTATTCAGTAATTCACTTAGGAAAACCCCATGAAATAACAATAGTATTTACGATAACGATAGCACACACATAGATAGGAAAATTTCCTAGCGATAAAATTGTTTTTTTTTTGTTAACCCCCCCGTAACCGTTGGCACGAATTAATTTCGCATACATATACATTAATGGCAGTTGCTAACCGGAGGGAGTCGACGGCCTCCATAAACATTCAACAGTACAATTTAAATATTATGATAAATATAATTTCCCAATTTTTACATACGGTTCGTTGTTTTTCCGTTCATTGAAGTTGATAAGTCGCCATGTCCTTGTCTAGTTATTATAGATATTTTTTATGTATAGGTATACGCATATACAATTTAATAATAACAGTGCAACGTATTGTTTTTGCCGTCGATGAAAACTTCCTGCGGGTTTTTCCAACTTTTTATTGTCGCCGAAGGTTGCCGTTTATGGTTTTTGTAATGAGATCGATAATGACAATTTTCATCATCGTTATTATCCATATTCATTAGAGTGTTGCCTACGTGCGCTCACTAGCGGTAACAATGACTTTCCTTTCGTACTTCCGGTATCGATATGGTTTTTCCGTGAAAACACAAAGCCCGAATAATTATTGTGGGGGTTTCCACGCGTACTTGTTTTGGTGAATTAAATGATAATCATTTTCGGTAGGTGGGTGTGTCTTTATATTGCGATCAATCATTAGCAATTTGAAGCAGATAAGGTGAGCAATTGATGGGGTCGATTAATTCGAGCTCGATAACGATTGTAAATAATTTGATTTGGTTAGGAATTTACGTACTTTTCGCATTGTACATAAATAATATGATATTTGTATAAATGAGGAAAATTGTTTGTAATCTTTTGGAACTGGTTCTTCTTCAAATATGCTCGTGAATTAACAAGCGACACCTAGTAGTTTTTATTATTTTTTGCCGTTTTACGTTAACGTTGACTACGTGTTTCGACCTTAACCCGTTGCCGCCTCAACGGCAGTTTACGGAATTTCCAACCGACCTTAACGCGTTTCAACATTTGAATATTTTATTCACACTTCATATGTCAATGCGGGACGAACTGGATTCCTGCGATATTGTCATAGATAAGGAACCAAATCATTAAAATCAATTTAAAAAAAAAAAACAGAATTGATAAAATCAATAATTAAAAAAAAATCTTGACACATCTCGAAAGTTTTTATTGTATTTTTTTTCTTTAAAAATGTTCATGCTGTTATATCAAAAGTTATATACATACTTGGAATACCGTCAGATATTAAAAATCGTTTATTGCGTCAATGAGGAGTGATATCGCATTTCAAACGATTCCAGTGACTGTTTGTTGTTGTTTCATCATAATATTGCTATGAATCAATATGTCATCACGTTTATTTATTTAATTTACACCATCTATAACTCTTGACCCTTGAATCAACTATTTAATTCACTGAATCAACACATTATATACTAGATTAACTCCATTTCGCGTATTGGCTCAAACAGGATCGTTATGAGCTTCCGGCTCTTTAGCTCTTCATAAAAATTGTCGTCTATTACATATAAAAAACGATTTATTTACACGAAATTCGAATTCTGAAACTTTACTTCTTATATGTAGCTTTAAAAAAATCATATTCCTTTATCAGGTAGCATATGTAATTAAAAAATATTGTATTGATTATTTTTTATTATTAATTACCATAAACCAGAACCGAATAGTACGAGATATATATATATTATAATATAAAACACAATATTGAATAAACACGTTGTTCAATATTTAAAATATCAGATCGTTTTTAATTTTTAGAAAGTGGACGTGTAATTTTAAATTTGCCGGACCGGAAGCTGTAGTGTTAATTTATGAATATACAGCGGATGGCCATTAAAACAATACGCTTTTTGCTCTCTTGCATTCAGAACTGTTGGAACGTGTATTATTTGTCATTGCCCTAATGATTCAACGAGTCGTATTGTAATTTTATATAATATAAATTGAATAAACCGTATAATTTCTCCGTGTGAATTTTTTGATCTTCGAAGATTGAAATCTTTACACATTTTCGCTTGAAACTTAAAATTTCATTCATCCGTTCCACGCTTCTATGAAAATATAATCAGTTGCGTTTTATCTCGCTGACGAACGAGTGCAGTTGCGTTTGCAGAATGCAACAATGGCCCCTTTCCACAAGCATGCATTATCGTAGTCGGTTTTTCCAACCGCTCGCAATCGCCAGCAATTTATATGCGTGCATACCCATTAAACGTCTCGCTATATAACGAAAATTTTTCCACGATATGTACACGTGTAATAATAAATTATGCTGTTCCGACGCGTCGGTATTTCCAGCGCTGAAGAAGCGTAACTTTCACTTTATTCCTCGGTCGCATATCAGCGAATTTCTCTTCGAGATGTTTTTATTTGACGCCAGCGCGTATTGTTTGCGTACGCATCGCAATTTTTACTTTATGTGTTAACTGATTTTGCATAGGTAAGCAACCTTGGCGTGTTTGATGTCCATCGTCGGCGAAACTGCTTCCTATTATATTCTTACGTCGACGATTACCGGCTTGTGTCACAATAATGGCGAATTACGACCTTTCTTTGTGTCGTGATCTCGTACTCTGCCTCTGAGAGCCATCACCGATTCATTGATTATGCTTTTTTCGTTTGAAACTATTGTCATAACTAGATGTATTTGTATAGCTTCAGACGCAGGCACACTGAATTGTATGGCACGGCATGCTTAGGTTGAATCCAGCTGTATTGGGAGTATTCTCAAGTCATTGCTAATTCGTACAATCTTATCATTTCGACAAGTGTTCAAATATGGGAATCATCGTTGTTAATGCATAGATAAAGTATCACCAAAAACACTACAGGGGGTGATTTTTGGTCTGGCCCTTCATTAGCTACCGACTAGGGATTCCAAAAATACCGACGATAAAATTTAATTAATTACTTTCTACACCGCGCGAATTACCGATCAGCGAATGTCAAAAAAAAGTAAATATATTTTTGCTTGCTCCTTGTTTTGAAGAATTTTCACCTGGTGGGGATGGTTTTAGCTTTTATATACCTTTAAATATGCATTTAAATTATTGTCAGTGAACAAAATAGGTTTCGGTAGGCGACGAGGATTCTCATTTTAACAGTCAATTTTAAACCAATATACATATGTATTCGAAGTACAATATTTTTGGTAAACTTTATCTTTGATTTTAAGTTTATGATACACTTAGAGACTTCTTTGAACAGCAGGTCAAAAAGGATGTCGAGTGTTTACTCATTCTTCGACTAATCCATACATACTAGCATATATAAGGTTTTCTTTTAAATTGAAAACAATTCAATTTACATACTTTTATATCAATTTGAATACAATTTACTTTTGATCAAAAACCGGTGATGCCGGTATTCCTAATCCCTCCTACCGAGGTCCCGGGCCAAACTCCCAGTTGAACTTTCAATAAATTAAATCTCACGATGTGTTGTCTGATTTAGATATTTGTAATATCTATCGTATTTATCTGATTCAATTGCCGAAATTTCAATTTGTATATGCAACGAATGTACACGTTTGACTATTGCGCCTATTTGGGATAAACTGTCATAGCACTATAATAAAAATAAATATGTAGAATCCCCAGTGAGCAATCAAGTGCTTATATAACTATTAGTACTGATGATAATATCATGCGTAGCTTTAATTATGTGCGAAGAATATGTTTACAATACGCGATACAATCTCTTAATGACAATTTTAATACGCAAATAGGCAACCTTTTATCGCTAGTAAAATGATTAAATTTGAAAATATACGTTGATGAAATATAAATTTAAAAATATACGTTTTTTTTTTGTTCCAGTTATGTGGAAATTGTTTAGCAATGATTTCAAAATAATTGTAAAAAATGTCAAATGTTTACTTAAATATATTACATATATCATTTCAATTTATTACATATGTACATACCATATATACCGTGGCATGTATTGAGCATGCTTGTAACGTTATGAATCCTAGCTGCAACGATTTACTTATATAAATTGACGGCGTGTCGAGTCATCAACGTGTTAAACTTGCATATGTATATTTCAAATGCATTTTATTAAAATCAAGACCGGTCATCTTCACAATTATTCTTGAATCATTGAAACAATTTACCAAAATATGTCTCGTTAAATAGTTTGTTTTGATTTATCTGCTTTTACGCGGTAGAAACTTGAACAATTACGAGTCGATAAATGCATTTGTGATTTGTTTACAAATGTTTAGATCAATTGAACTACATATAAAGAAGCATACAGACAAGACAAGAGCACGCAGAACATGGAATTTCAAAAGAAAGTTGCGTTTTCGTGTTCGTTATGTTCGCCTAGTCTGGACGAGCCTTATAATACTGAAATAATAATCATCAATAAGCTAATAGCTATCAATGCATCGATTCCTAAGATGATTTTATTTCATCATCAGGTTGAAGTAAAACAATCTCTATCAATACCGTTAATTTCCTGCTCATTCAAAAATGATCTATAGACACAATAATTTTATATAATTCCAACTCCTTACACATTTACAATGATATAATTTAATGCTAGACCCAACTACATAAGAATTTCTTAACAAAACAGAAATACGCATAGAAATTTGATACTGTTGTTGTGGCAGAATGACAAAACCGTCTTTCTGAACGTCTTGTGTGGAACTATGAAACTACTTCAAAATGAGAACCGATGCGAATGCAAAAGTTTCAGTCTACAAATAAGTCTGCAACGACTGAATGGACGTGTTAATTTTCTTCAGACGTAGCCAGACACTGGCCGTTTCGTATCGTTCGTTTCGACCTTTAGCATTATGTTTTTCTTTAAAGTGTGTGTTGGTGAGGTCGCGGTCATTGAATTTTGTGGAAATACCCGGTCGAAAATCGCTAACATCTCAATGATATAAAACGGGCCTACACACAAAGTCGTCGGTGTGTGTGTGTGTGTGTAAATTGCGAAACCGGTTACAACAATGGGAAAGTTGACCGAGTGCTTTTTGCAACATATCCTCTATTTTCCCAGTGTTTTTCCTGTGTTTTTTTCACGGCGAGGTGTTTTGGTGCATCTCGTATAATAGAATGACGGGATCCTCAGTTCTAATCTGTGTTTATGCCGACACATGTGATGTTGATGATTACAATATGGTACTCAATCCAACAACCGGTCTTTAATTATTGTTATTATTATAAATATGTAGACTTTAAAAAAGTCAATATATGAGCCGTTATAATTGAAAGTGGCATAAGCCCACTTTTCTTCATTTCGAGAAGTATTTCACAAAACATTAAATATAATGATTTGCATTTAAAAATATTTAAAAAAAATACTGGCGGGCTGTAATACGCTTTTCCGAGATTCTGGATGTATCGAATTAAAATAAGTGATAACAATATGTGAATTAAGTCAAACAGAATTAGTGTTTTTAGAAAATAAAATTGGGCTTCCGCCACTTTCAAATAAGTATTGTATAATGGCTCATATGGATACAATCAATTTAACCAGGAATGATTCCTTAATCAAATTTTCTTTCTTTTTGCATTTAAAGAAGTAGATTATCAATCCATATGTATATATGTAAGATATCATGATATTTACATATTGATATAAATATCATGACAGATTTATTTTGTTTAACTGACTTATTTTGTTTTAAAATGCCTAATTTGTAGTATTTTTGTTTTTGAGCTTTGTAATTACGCAATGGAAATATTTCACGAAAACCGGTATTTGTAATTAGTGCAATATTAACTTGTCAATATGTATAGCAATTATATAATTGATTATTCTCATAATCTTTTCTAAATGCGACATTTTATCACCACATTCGCGTTTCTCGCATAAGGATCTCGGTATTTATTTAATATGAATTTCAACCAATTTGTGTGTCTATTTAAAAGAATTTGCATATATACATTTTCGTTTTAAAACGACATCATGTGAATAAAATTATCGGTCATGAAATTATCAGGCTGGCTTATATTTATATACGTGTACGCATTTAAAATATTTAATTTCATTGTCGATTATTGACTCAAATCGTCGAAAATTGATTTTCCGTCGACTCTGTGTATAATGAGGACAAGTTGGGTGGAAAATTTTACAATTTTTCGTTCGACATTGCACTTGCGTCATTTTTTGCGTTTGCTCGTTAGTATGTAGTAGTAGTAATATCGATGTGGTTTTGTAGTAAAATCTAGGAGTTTAAATCGTTTCACTGAAATGCCACACAACTGCGGTTGGGGGAATTCAAAAGTGGATTGAAATTATGAAACAATGCTGTTTGTTTTCCGTATGTATGCATACCGATATATGTATGTTTATACTTTTCCTCGAACTTTATATTAAACAAATTCCATGAATATCTCACCAAAATTTTCTTCGGGATTTTCTTTTTTAATCTTGAATCGTCAACAGATTTTTTATAATGTTTTAAATCAATAACAATAATATATTTTTACAGCTATGGTATATTACAGGAGTATTCTTTACATCGTTGGTCCATTTTCCGTTGAAAGCACTTGTAGGCATCGCATTTCCCTCCTTACTTCAAATATTTTGTTGGAATAGTGTATCCCATTACGTACCCCGTACTCGTTTTGGATAAGTCCTTTATAAAGGCAATGTTTTCCTATTACTTTACGTTATCAGTGCGTCGTAATATAAAACATCTCTGATCAATTTGACTGATTATTCAAATCGAGGGTTTTTACCTTAATATCGATTTTTGGTCTAATAGTGTGCTTTCCCCGCCTGAAATCACGTGAGATAAAACGATCGTTATCGATTTCAATTTTCCCGTGAAGTTTATTTTCCTCGTTTAGTTTTTCCCATTGCGTGTTATTTGCGTCACAGACGTCCATCTCCGGTCAACATTGGCATTGTGATGCTAAACTTGTTCATTCGAATGCTTATTATTTATCGTTTTTTATTATTATTCCGCATTGAAATTGTACGTAAATCGATTCGCTTTTATGAAATCGGTTCACTTAACAGTTATAACCTAAATTTTTTAATGACCTGCATTTCTTTCCACTTTGCATTGGGTATTTCCGATCGTAATCTTTACCCGTTTTTCATTGCCTTTTATTGGGATTTACGTTACATTATACGACCAACGTTCGACAACCTTTTTTAGCCCACAAGGGCATTTATCATAAAAAAAATCACATTAAATTGAATATTTTGTAATTCTTGATTATACATGCATATAAGATTATTATATCCCAAAAAGGTGTATTTTCCCGATTCCAATAAAGTGTATATTTATCTATGTACATATGTAGTGTTTAACAATATATGAAGTTTTGCAAACATTCGAAGAATCGATTTTGAAATTTTGACTGATTTGAACTCTGAATCGATTTTTTTCCACACATTGAATATTTCATGTACTCAGTGTTATTTCAATATTTTATTTTGACCTTTTAAATTATTTCTCTCTTATTGATATTATATACTTATAATATTTATAGTTATATCAGGTAATAAAAATGTTTTTGAACAAAATCCTACAGCTGGAAGTAAATCTTTTGTCTCACTGAAAATCCAAAATGTGTGATTCCCTACATTGGCGCTCAAACGAGAACGTTCTCATAGCCGATATTATCGAATTTTGTTTTTGACACCCAAATAAATGCATAGATTCATAGGTTGGTCAGATCTAAGATTTTCATTATTTAAATATTTTTTGTTCCTTTCAACAGCAACCGAAAATAAAGTGTCATTTAAACATTAAAACAAATTATTTTTTAATCGATACATATTGTGTGCTATCAGCACATGAATTACCAATATTAAGCGATAAGTGTCGCTGTAATTTTTACTACATATTTGCTTGCTCGACAGTTCGGAAAAACCCAACTACTACGTGACACCTCTATCACATGATTTTCTATGGTGAATGTGTGTAGGCGTTGATTGTTCGTTTGTTGAATTTTTCCGCATTTTAATTACTCGCATTTAAATCAATGATTACACTATGTGGCTAATATGGTAATGCATTTATATTTTGTGGTGATTTGCGTCATACGAAACTTAATCATTTCAAGTATAAATATGTGCATTTGTTTTCCAATGCAATTTTTGCACGATAATAAAATAATAGGTTCAGCTTCATTAGCAGATAGATTGAAATTTTTAAGCCAAAGAAAAGAAAGCCTTAAAGCATGTATTTATTAAGAAGGGATTCAACTGCAAGTGGCGTATATGTACATATGTACATTTTCATTCGTAAACAAAGTCGGCTGGAAAAGGACGACGTTCGTCATCTTCGCGTTGGTCATCAAGACTATCATTTACAAGGTGGATTCTTTGATAAATCATCACCTTACTCATTGATTGTTGGAATTCAGCTAATCCGGCTCGT
The DNA here is from genome assembly GCF_051622035.1 of Arctopsyche grandis. Lineage (NCBI taxonomy): Eukaryota > Metazoa > Arthropoda > Insecta > Trichoptera > Hydropsychidae > Arctopsyche > Arctopsyche grandis. Next base: position 17,316,356 of record NC_135358.1, read on the forward strand.
TGGGAATGTTGCAAACGAGTATCGTTGTGGTATTTTTCGGGCGGAAGCTGTGTTTTAAAATGGCATTCGTGTCCAAGAACACGAGGGTCGGTTACCTTAACTTGGGGTTTTCCTCTTCTCTGTTCGGTACCGAATACCCCCATCGCTTTCGAATTTCGATCACGACTTCTCGGAAGGTCGATCAAATCTGCAAACAATTTTTCTCATAGTAACAGCACTCTAATTGGACGTTGACTGGCCATTACAATGCATGTATGTAATAGATCACGTAAAATACGCACTTGCACGTTGTGATCACAAGCTTGGGTATAATTTGAATACGATGACACCGATACTATGGAATTCAGTGTAATTGAATATAGATTTTAAATTATCGTTTGTTTGAAAACAACGTTTTTCATATATTACTCATAAACAAATGAAGTCATTCCGTGGATTAATTTGTAGACGCTTTTGTTTTGATTTATTTTTTTATTTAAATCTATCGAATGTCGAATGTCAAAAATATTAACTAACGTGAGAGATTCAATCATGCGTACTTCAAATTAATGATACCTTTCATTGCATACATTGTTCTACATATATCTACATACATTGTTGCAACCGTCTTAGAAAGTATGTGGTCGTAATACAATCGCCTATAGCCAAATTTGATATCCTTAGTCGAATCATCGCTGGAAATTTCCGACGTGAAAGTTTCGCAGGTTTTTCCAACTGCGACTTTCTTCGTATTGTTATTGTTTTTCAACACGTCGGAATATTTTCCCGGTCATCGTAATAAATGTATGTCAAATATGCGTATGACGTCATCGTTGATGTTTTTGGAATTCAATCTGCATGATAATTTTTTTCCGCAAATGTGTATCATTGCGTTGATAGATTTTTCTTTCGCAGGACCAGTTTTTGAATGACATCATAATATATGTACGTACATATATACATATGTAGATGCGGACACGTAATCGTAAATTGCATTACGTTGCAAGTTTAAGGTCGGATTTGTGAGGGTTAGATTTTTCACTTTGACCTCTACCAATGTGGAAACATTCGAGTGAAATTATGGGTGTTGAAAATGTTGTAGTTTCTGAGAATTTTCCTCGTTAATTATTATAGTGAGTTTCGTTGGAAGTCGACCTTCGGCATAACCTGGAATTTCTCCCTCGCAAATTTGCGATTCCGAAAATTTCTTACTGTTGAATGATTAAATATTGTATTTCAAATACGCATTTACATTTACTATTGTATTTAACATCGCACCGTGTAACAAGTTGGCGCCTACTTAATGATTTAAAATAATAATTTTAATATGAATAACTGAGAGATGTATTATTTAATGTGCATTTTGGTGAAATATTTAAATACTTCGTAAATTTAGTTTGATATACAAATTATGTTTTTCCTCATTTTTTTTAGTCGATCGAATTTTTATATTTTTGTTTGCATTGAAAGGCTCATAAATAAATATTTCCACAAAATATAACCCCTTATTGATCAACTTTTCAAACGTCATTTTTATTTTCGTTATTGTGTTGTGGCTGATGTCATCGTATCGTGACGTGCAGCTGTGACCCCCCCCCCCGATTAGCCTCCACTATTTTTGGTTGATAAAATATGGACGAAGATAAGGCGTTTGAACTTAGCACAAGTACAACAATAAAACGGAATTGTGTGAATTGTGGGAACATATGGTATACCGATTCGGGTATCTATCCGAGGTTGGGTCGCCGATTTAGCCCTACGCGAGTTGAGTTATTCGAAGAATTCAAAACCGCTTAATCACAGCAGTCGAATTCCGAGGACCTCGGGAAATCCTCGCCGTCATGCATCTTCTCGCATTCTCGAGATTTCTCGCACTCGTATCGCTCGATCTCTCCATTGTTTTCAGCCGCAAAGAGCCCATGGAAAAACAATAAAGAGTTTTCCAAGACGTCTTCAACCGCGACCTTTTCTTTTTGACCTCCGTCAATTTCGAAGCCGCTTGCGGTTTTCCCCTGTTTTATCTTCGATTGTATGTAATTTCTAGTTTGAATGCTTATTCGACGACTAATATTAAAACTGGCGTCATCGGTCTCACTTTGAAGATTCTGTCGATCGCCCTTGTTTGCTTTGCTATAATTAGTTTTCGATTTTTCGCTGAATCTGTTCGCGTTTTGTTATCGCCTATTCCTCTCAAACATTTGCTCTTATACTAAAACTGAAATTCGAAAGTACCTACTTTAACGTGAATAGATAAACATGCATTTATTGTTTCTGCCGTGCAACGAATGCATGTTTCATCTAATGAATGGATCTCTGAATCATTTCAACGACCAATTTTGAAATTTCATTTGAAATCATTCAAATCTTCCCACCGCTTGTAAACAAAATTTAACTGCTATAAGAAAATTCAATCAGCCGAGCTTTGTGTCTATTCCTGTTGCTAACTCTGGTATTAAATAAAGACTCGACTCATGCACAATTGGTTTTGCGTATATTTCGGTACTTTCGTACACATTACGAATACGACAAAAGTATATTTTCGATTTGCACGTAGGTGTCTTGACTTCCGGGACGCGTGACCGTTTTCGAATAAGTAAACACCTTCCTGTTTCATCCAGAATTTTAATTGATAGCATGTGTATTTGAAATAAAACGTGCCGAACTATGTAAGTATGCAAACACGACACGCCATTATCAGTCCGAACTACGATATATGTAATTCGACGTAAGACATATTACTGAGCTCATATTTGTAGATTATTTGATATACATATAATGTATTATACGCACATCAATAGCACGATTCATATACATATATGTATATATATTGTTACATGTTATATCCGTGCTTTTTTATTGAAATTTTATGAAGTCGGTTATGTGTCGTTTACACCTGTCGCTTTCGCCATCCTAATTGATGGGGGAAAATACACAAAAGTTGAGGGGAAGTGAGGTCGAAGCAGCTGGCATTGGGTGCTTGTGTTTATATTTGAAACTCCCCTTCACCCCCTCGTTGCCCCCCGGCGACGACGCCTCTGGGAAATCCCCGTATCTCGCGGCCCTGCCAGATTCCGCTCACAAATAGACACCAGGGCTGAACCGGTCGTTGATTTCCGTCGTATTATGTTGATATAACTTTCAACCATTCCAATTCTAAAGTTTCCTTGCTATACAATGCTGCTACCGGCTATGATCTTTGTAAATGGGTTATGCATTGAAACAGGCTCGTAACTACTATGCCGCATGGGCATGCGGTACATGCGGCCTCTTAGATTTAGGTTTTTACGTAGATATATATATATACGAGGAAGGCCTGACGGGTAGACCCCAATGCGCCTTCCTAGACAATTAATTACAAACATTGCAGTATTTCATTACATAAATCATTGAACGAAATTAACAATAATTAATTAATTAATCCATTGAGACATCTATGGATTTAGACTTGTACATAACTCTGATAAGAAACGATCGACTTGGAGTCACAAATAACCAGCAGTATTAAACATTAGCACGGGAACAGTAATCTCTCGGTGCTAAACATAAACGCAACCACAGAGCCATACTGCTGGCTAAATAAAAATACTAGACATTTTTTAAAAGTCTTGGAAGTCAAGCTATAGCTTTTTAAGAAGTGATCTTAATGCAACAATGTCTATTAAACAGTTTTTGGATTTGTAAATTTCAAAACATAATTCTATGGAAAGTGAATTCTCTGAAGTGTATTTCGCTTTGCCAGTTACTGTCGCTAGTGTTGAACGAACTTTTAGTATATAAAAATTAATAATAGGCTATAAAATAAATTCAATAAATCAACTCGGACTCGGCGAATTAGCAATTTTATCAATTGAACATGAAGAAGCTTCTAAAATGTCTTTGAAAAAAGATGTATTTGCAGAATTTGCGACTTTTGCAAGTGTGAATTATGTGAATTAATTATCAATTTAATTTTAATAATAAAAAAAAATTGTAATGGGTGGGGGGGGGTTTTACTAACATTGCATGCGGGCCCAACTTTTCTAGTTACGCCCCTGATCATTGAAAGTTCATTCCGTTCATAAAGGCCCATCCCCACTCCACATTAAAGATGCGCACAGCAAAATCATGTAGTGGCCGTTGCTTTTGTTCACCTTTTCCGAGTAGTAGGGATGAGCCTTCATAAATCGAATGATCTCTACATTCATATTGTATTGTAACACACAAACTTCATTTACATAGGTAGACTAAATCTTATCTGCCTACGGTTTTTTTTTGATATGTGAATGTTGCACTCAAATAGTTGGATATTATAACTGTCTCAGTTAGCATTACCCAACTTTGGTGAACTCTGATACTGCATACTACATGCTCCAAGTTTATCGAGCTTTGTGACATCCCTATTGAGTGTGTGTAGTAAGCAGCCGAAGCACATCGCTGGCGGTGTTTGGTCAGCCTGAAAATAGCTGAGAATTCCGTGGAATCCATGGGTTATATTTAGTGTGCTCCCGATCTGGCGTCATGACTCAGAAGCGCATGATTGCGCCCTCCCCAGAGAAACGTTTGACTCCTTATGTGGTCTTCTCTCATCTTGGCTTCTTGGCAAACGTTGTCGTCTGACCCACTTCTTCGCGGAAACAACAAACAATACGCCCAACTTTCCCCTGGAAAATATTTCAAAATTCCAATGGATACAGTTTTAGATTACTACTATTATTTTTCGCCTTTGTGCATACTATATTTAAAACGACCAGACGAGGTACAACCATCCATCCACGTTACCTAAAACGATACAAATACTTGCAAGCGAGCCAGACTCCATTCTAAATTAAACTTGTTGACCATTCATTACATGTATGAGCCATCGAAGTGTAGTATTATTAAAATCCTTTATTATTTTGGACTCTGATCGGGCTTGTGTGCAAAGCGGAACGTTCCTTGTGCATTGGCCTAAATTGTAAGGAAACATATGGGGAGCAGCTTGCATTGCCACTGAATCACACAGGAATGGCCCATGATGCTCACCCTCTTTCATGCACCATGCATGCATAACGTTGAAGTATTTGCATCGATTTGTGTTTTACGGTCGACCAAAAATGTAATAGTTTGTTAGTGACTAAATCCGATCGTTGTTTAGAAGTGAAAGGAATGTTATAATAATACTATTGTATAAAATGCGTTCACAACATCATGACTGTATTATAAATTTTCTTTTTTAATATGTTTTAATAGTTGACTTACTTTTTGTTACAGGTCAAACATGCGTACACGTAGCTGCAATCGGTGGACATATTGAAATTTTAAGACATCTCGTTTGGTTTGGAGCTAACATCAATGCAACTGTGAGTTACATGTACAATTTCAACTATTTTTTTTATGAGCTAAAAGCACAAGCGTTCAAATGAAAGTCACGGGTTTCTTGTCTGTTATATCCAATATTTCTTTGTTCACATTAATAGTAAAGTGACTAATTTGAAATATCCAGTAAATAATTTGTTTGTTTATATTTTTTTCAGGAAAACAAAAGTGGAAGAACTGCTCTACATCTTGCCATTGAGAGTGGAAATATTGCTTTGCTCCAGTATTTGGTGACGGAATGCCCCCTGGTGGCAATGGACATACGAACTTATTCCGGTCACACAGCTTTACAACTAGGCGAGGGTGCAGTAAGAGATCAACTATTAGCAGCTGGTTATATTCGACAAGAAGGCGAATCAGATATAGAAACTGATGAGTACAGTGATGAAGACGATAGTGACGATAACGAGGTGATTATTTTTACATTTAATAATATATTTTGATTTTTTCAATGTTTAATTTTTTATGATAGTAATTTTGTTTTTTTTTTTGTATTGCAGGTTCCATTTTACAATTCAAATTTCTACAACTCTAGTTTAAGAAATGCAGAAGCTATAAACGTTGCATAAGTACAGCTTAGGATAGTCGTTCATTTATTCTGTGCCTTTTGACAATAAATGGAAAAAATCTCAAAAACTTGACTGTATCGAAACACTCCTAGGTTTTGATGAAATCTAGCGATGTTGGCAACAGTCGAATAGCAGTTTGAATTTTATGTTAACTTACCATCAATAGCTGCGTGATCGACTCATACGCGTCGTGAACAATTGACGATATTTTATTGTATTTATGACGTGATGAACTTCACTATGGATCACTGTTTACATATGCCTCATCTCTCGAAGGTGATTGATTTACACTAACTTGATAAAACTGCCAAAAATGATGATATATATTTTTGGCCGACTATATGCAGTAAATGCATTGATAGCCTATTAGGAGACGATATATTTTCATGATTGTTTATGGAAATATATCAAAGACTGGTTTCGATTATGTTTAATGGTGAATTTTAATGAGATTTTGTATAATGCCGTTTTCCTCGTGTCGTCAGTATGAATATTTATAAGAAATCAAAAAATGATTAATGTATGTGAATTCTACTCGGGTAGATATATTTCTGAAATTATGATTTCAAAAATATGTAATTATTTTTCTGCATTCATTTTGGTTTTTGATTATTTTCAATAGCATTACGTTTTATTTATTTTTTTTATGAAACTACACCTAATTTTGTGTCATTCTAGACATTTATGACATATTTCTTACTGAACTAGTAAATACATAAATTTGTGTAATATCAAATATCAGTAACTACTAAGTGTTGTTATTCTCCTACTTATATTGAGATGTATATAAATTTAGATTAAGAAGGTTAAAAAAAATAAAATATATCAACGATATTCCTTTGTTTTTTTTTTTTTTTTCGTTATTCCAAAATATAATTTTGTACATTAAATTACAGGTTTTACTTCATTTATCGACTGCTTTTAATGTATTTTTTTAATTTAAAATTAAAAGAATTGGAAGATCTCCCGATATTCACAAAATACCGATGCACATGTGCAGTACTGGATTTAGGGGGGGGCTGGGTCGGGTGCCAAATAAGTTAGGGCGCCGCTCGATGCGTCAAAAGCGTCCTACATTTTTACTCGGCAAATTCTATTCAAACAATCTACTGGAAAAAGCCTTCAAATTAAGCTCACCGCAAATTCAAAATTTGATATTATTAGCAATGAACTTATCAATTTAAAAGCCTTTCAAATAAAGTGCAAGGTAAAATTAATCCACTCATTGTATTAAATTTTATAAAACAGCACAATTTACAAGAATTATATCTAAACATTTGGGTTTCTATGCTTTTGCTGACACTGCCTGAAATTGTAGCAAGGTCCCAAGGCCGGGAAAAAGAAGGATGGTAATCCAGTTTTTATAAATTTTTTTCTAAGGGTGCTAAGAAAAAATTGCCCGAGGGCGCATTGGGTGTTAAGGCCGGGACTGCACATGTGTGATGATTTAAAGGTATTGAATCTCAAAGCAAATTTTAGTATATACATATGTAGATACATGCATATGTGTGTTCATTACCAGACTGGTAAATGTGCTTTTACCAATAAATCTTATACGAATAAAAAATTCTGGACTGTAAAACTAGATGGAACAGATTATTGGCGCTTTAATTGATAAAATTTATACTAAAAAAAAAACGCATATAAAAAAAAAGTTTTTTAAAAACGTACCTCTTCTATACATAATTTATATATAAAAGTATTATTTTGAATAAAAATGCCAATAATTTTATTTTACTACCGCCATCTATGTATAAAATTAATGACTACGAGACGTCACCGAGATTAAAAATTTTCTGACTTGTTTCGCTTCTTAAACGATATTTTATCGCTACCGTAATGGCGGAGGATCCATTTGCTTGTATTGATGACCAAAATGAGCAATATGGCAAAGCATGAAAACGATCGGATAAGAGGCAAACTTTTTCCTGAATTGTAATCGTAAGTGAAACGTAAAGGAGGTATGTAAAAAGGTTTGATAGATATGAATTCACTTATCACATTTATAAAAGATGAATATTAATTGATCACTATAACAATAGCATGATTTAAGCTAATAAAAGTATTATATATATAGGGGACTTTATGATAAAACTTTGCAATAAATCTTTTTCCATGATTTTAGCTTTGAAATTGTTCAAAATTGATTATTTTTAAATTTTCAATGGCTAATTGAAAGATTCTTGTTCAAAATCTTATATCTGTGAAAGATTCTTGTTGATACCCCATCACATATGTATTTCAGTTCTGGTTTTGATCCGAAAATCCCTTTTTTTTTTTTTGGTATAATTATCGGTAAAAAAATAAAGAATTACTGATAAATGGAACTGACAGTAATATTGGACTCCCTAATATACACTTACTTATTAAACCTATGCAAATTATAAAATTTATTATATAAATAAATAAATGTAACCACGCTAGAAAGGCAAATAGCGGGAAGGAGTTCTAACCCGATACCCATGGCTCCGGCCTGTTGATGATAATCAAGACGAATAACCGTTGTGTCTTTTCTTTGGAAAATTATCCAACATGAATCCTATGTATATAAATTTAATAATAATAATAACAAAATCAAAAAAAAAATTACACCATATTAATATTTATGTACACTAATTCACTGAGGCGCTTTTTACAAAATTCAATTTGTCAGATTTTAAATATTATATACTTTCTATGTAGGTACACATTGTATGCATAGAAAGTGTATAGTGATCTATAGTTGTATATGTATATTGAGTAATTGGATTATTACGCACATTACGATCGCCCAAAAGACGATTTTTGCCATGACAATCGCGAATACGGAATATTTGGCACTCGAGTTATCGTTAGTTTGAAGGACTTTTTGGTTGCCAGTTGTTCCGTTATAGAGATAGAGACTTCGGCGAGCGCTTTGTGGGCAATAATCACCGTATATGTATTGACTACATTGAAGAAGACTATTGAAGGGGTAAAAATACAGAAGTGTATGAAATTAATTTTCTAAACATACATATGTAGAATAAATTCTCAACAATTGAGCATAGTTTGGGCGTGTATATTAGTCCATTGCCATAAAAAATCATTATAGTTCTTCATTTACGTTGCATTAATCCATTATATGTACATATGTACGTTTTAGAAAAACATAAGTGTAAAAACATTTTATAAGATTATCGCCATCTACTTAAGTAGATGCGTACATAGTACGATAGGTACTTATTTTGTGAAGAGACATCTACGAGATATCACATAAATTTAATATTAATGAAATAATAAATTAGCTGTCTCCAGAAACATAAATATTAACATTAAAAAATTAATAACTAATAAACTTAAAGAAGTGAAGGCAGCACCGTTAAACTAATTTAAAATAAAAAAGCAAAATAGATAATTTGTGTTATTAACCTCATTACTTCACACAAAATCCACCTACAGTTTGTATTCTACTCAGTTATTATCATAATTCACAGGTAAATTAAAAAAATCATTAGTATTTTATTATCTACCTACATTATTGTAGTACCTTCTCAAAACAATGTATCTTGCAAAGTCACTGTCTAATTGTTCTTAAAGTACATCAGTAGTCTAGTGAACACAATATAAAGCACTTATCAACACACATGAGTGTAATTCTAAATTGACCAGTTCTGTAGTTTCAATTGCATTATATGTATAATTTAATATTTAGAATTTCGGTATACATATCGAATATAATAAGACCATAAATAAAAACACTAATTAAAAGTATAATCAATAAAATATATGTAATATTTAACATGTAAGTATATATGTACTAGCCAATTGAATTATCATTAAATTGAAATATTAATTTAGGAAGCATTATATTACTATAAAATCAAATTATTTATTATGTACATAAGTTACCTAAATCCATAAATTTTTCTATGCTAATTACTTCAAATAAATTGATATAACAAAGCTTATCTTATTGATGATGAATAGCATTTTTTTATCAGAGAACAAAGCATCAACAAGTTACATACAATTTCCAACAGTATAAATCTACTTGTAAGGAAGTTAAGACGTATTTAAATGTTGCAGATACAAAACAACCGACATGGATGAATTTTGTGGTTCTAAATTTTGGGTAAAATTTTGTTTTAAATTTTTAATAGTATAAAAATTTCAATAATATAAAATATTATCAATATTTTTCATACACTTTATTACACATTTTCATAGTATTCGTAAAAACCAATCGTAAATACCAATCGTAAATTTAAATTGATTTTCTATATTTGTGATTTATCTCTTCAATAACAACATTTGACAATAATTCAGTAAAACATTACATAAGTGAACAATATATTTTTCTACAAATTTGTCCTAGCATATGTACATACTTTTACGATGAGTGATGAAATAAAGATTTTTGTGATTGTAATATAGTTATTTCAACTACATATCAACAACAAGATAGCTAATCTCGACATTCTACATACGTTAATATTAACAAATTCCCAAATTCGTGGTAAAAATCGATTACTGAAATCACATTTCGATTACATAACTTTTATAACGTAATCCGTGCAATACTGGTGTGTAATTTTATTTTAAAATTATTTAACATACAATATTTATTTTAAAGACCACGAATCTTCTAATTTATTTATATATTTATATAATATTGTAAATTCATAAGCACTAGAGATAGTATAATCTCTAGTAAAGAGCAAAACATATCTATTGAAATGACTATTACTAAGGGATACCCTACACCCATAGTAATTGGTCGATCCAAAGTAGTTAGCCACTTCAATTTTACAAGTATATTTCTAAAGTACTATTAGATACTAGTAACTATATAAATCTTAGGAATTTTTGTACTTTGAAATTATCTATTTCATCCACTCTCATCATAAAACCTAATCGATTCAGCGCATTAAAACAGGCTTTAAATTATTAAAACTTTTAAGTTGAAACAGCATCTACATAGTATATGAGTGGCAGCAAACCTAAGATTTATCACAATTTTTTTCTACTCAAAATTCGTTATAAATAAAATTTCCAAAGTACATATTTGTAAATTTTATCTTGAGGTACAACATATTAACGACTGAAGAAAAATTTTATGTTTACTCTGTCAGTGCCTTTCATTTTTCTCACAAAAATTTTGATCGAAAACGACGATTGTTCCCGTTGAATTATGTCAAATTAAATTATATACATACATATAGTCAGAGAAATGTAATATTAATAGAAGTGGCTTTAGGTTTCTTTTGTTGTCAAGTGACATTCTGTCCACGGACAGATCTAAATAATTTTAGCATCAGTCGTATTTGACGCTTGGTGCTCGACGTATGTCCGATAAAAACTTCTCTGCTTGTTTATATTACTCGGAAGATAAATAACATGGGATACATTTTTATAAGTAAATTGATCCGATTGTATTCCGTGCGATGTAGCGTATTTATAGAGACGTACCGCGTAAAATTAACAACAATTATTTATTCGTAAAGGCCCCTCTATTCTTATTACATCTCTCTGCATATAGTAGAAATTAAATTTAATGATTGGTTTTGGTATCAAATATGTAGCTAGTCATATTGAATACTATTAGAGCCAATGACGTTACATATATTTTTTATCACATCTCTGATATTCAATAAAGATAATATTTGATATTTATCTTAAAATAAATCTAGTGAAATATAACAGTGACAATTTCTTTTAAAAAATATTAGTCATAAATTCTTACTATTTTTAGATTTAGTAAATATGTATATATTCGGTCTCCGTGACGGGCCGGAATGTGAAATTACCGAAAACGCAAATATCGGAAGGCAAAGATCGAAAATCGAAAGATCTTAAAATTAATTTGCGCGCACAGAATACGGGAGGAAAAGCCTGTTCCTCTTGTTCCTGTTGTATCCTGCACGCGCTAATTAAGTGAGTATGTACGTGAGTATATACCGTTTACCATGCACCTTTTTTTATCTTTCGACTTAAGATCTTTCGATTTTCGATCTTTGCCTTCCGATATTTGCGTTTTCGGTAATTTCACATTCCGGCCCGTGAGGTAGACCCGTACATATTATATATTTAAAATGTACAGAATTGAATTTAATCATGTTCACTATTAATAAATTTTCCGGCATAATATTCATTTATTATATTTGACAATATATATATACACAGTGGGGGCTAATGCATAGGAGCTGCGGATAAATTACGAAATAATCACATTTCCAACTTGCATTTAGATATTTGACATACTCATTAATAATGGGTATGCTATTTTTAAATCATTTTTATTTTAATTATATTCACAAATTGTAAATGTATACAAATACAATTTTTTCCGATGCGGTGCAAACGATCGAAAAGCGCCAGACAGACTGGACCACAGATTAACGACACGTGTACCTTATGCGTGCGCACTGCTCGCACTTACACTAAGCGAAATCTACCCGAAGTCCCGACATACCTACCCTGTATACGTTCTGTGCTTCTGATACTTAAATTCCGAATTTTTCCTTATTAAATTATTAAAAACTCGCCAGAAAGATCCAACTCAATTTTAATAATTTTAATAATAATAATCGAAAGGTTACTCGTCATCTGATATGCAATCTATCATTCGTGAAGTCGAGAATTGCTTTTAAAGCAGCCATCCAGTTAATCTGTGGTTCAATCTGTCTGGCGCTTTTCGATCGTTTGCACCAAACCCAATTTTTTCGTATTTTTCTGCATGTGCTGCAGTACCGCAGCTCCTAAGCACGACTTCAAACATACATACATTCGTTTTTCCACATAAAAACTAGCCGAGAATGATGTGATGTTAATATTGATAAGCATTTTATACGATACACGTGTACATACATACATACATACATACATACAATATAATAAAAAATGTTATCTCACTACTTTTTACTATGCAATATTTACATTCTTGTGTATAATAAGTACGAGTGATAAAACGTGCTTTTATAAACCAAATAACGAGCTAAGTTTATAATACCTACCTACATAAATTTGATCCAATTTCTCACCTTAATTCGGAATCTGTAGTTTTTTATTATTCGGCATAATTTTTTCATCTTAATAATTTAAATTAATTCTAACAGGATGAGGATCTGACATGGAATACAAATGATCCATATTTTACACCTTGTTTCGAAAAAACAGTGCTGGTGTGGTCACCATGTGTTTTTCTGTGGGTGTTTTCCTTCATGGAATTTTCATATCTTAGAAATAGTAAAGAGAGAAATGTACCGTTAAGTTATATAAATTTAACCAAATTGTTAATTACATTTTTGTTGCTTGTGTTAACTATTGTGGATATTGGTTTGGCGATTGACAAATCTTCAGCTCAAGATGTTCCAAATGTTGAATTTGTCACGCCCGCGATCAAAATTATTTCATTTGTAAGTTGATTTATTTGTTATATATTTTTTTATGTACATATAATATAATTTATATATCTCGACAATTGATATCATTTTACTTTATTTGTATTTTTAGTGCTTTGCTGAAATACTTGTCATGCTGAATATGAAACGAGGTCTTCGAACTTCCGGCTTGCTTTTTCTGTTTTGGTTTCTAGTTTTGATTTTTAGTATACCACAATTCAGAACCGAAATAGTTGGAGAAATTAATCGTAAAGATCCCGATGCTGATATTTATCCATTCGTCAGTTACATGATATTCTTTCCATTAGTCATTATATTATTTATATGCAATTGTTTCGTGGATGGAGCCCCCAAAGAATCTCCATATCCAGAACAAGAGGTAATTTCCACTTACATATCACTAAATATGTATGTATTTTCAAAATAATGTTGTGTAATAGTCACAAAAATTATAAATATATTATTATAAATGACATTATATGTATTTATAATACATATTTAATAAAATCGACCTACTAATTTATTTCCAGTTCAAATTTAGAATATATTTTTTTGGTTAAATTAGATATATACGTACATATCATACATAATTTTTATACTAATATTTTTACTTTATGCATTATGATACTTATATTTTTATTGTATGCATTAGAATCCTTGTCCTGAACGTAATAATGGATTTTTATCCAAAATATTATTTGCTTGGTTTGATTCACTCGTGTGGGCTGGTTATAAACGCCCCCTAACAATGAACGATTTATGGTCAATGAACCCAGAAGATACATCAATGGAAATTGTACCTATATTTGATAAGTATTGGAATAAAGCATTAGAAGAAGCGGCAAAGTGAGTCTATACATAACATAAGTATTCAGCCAACAATTTTGAAATTGATTTAATTAGTTTATTGCGGTTTTAGAGAAAATGCTAAAGCTTCCTCCGAAAATCAGACATCGTCAAATAAGAAAAAAAAACCTGAAAAAATTAAATCTCCAAAGAAGGCTTCTGTGATGATTCCCATAATCAAAGCGTTCGGTTCTACATTTCTTTTTGGTGCATTTCTGAAACTTACACAAGATTTAATGGTGTTCATTTCACCCCAAGTTCTAAGGTATCAATATAACAAAAATGTCTATTGTATAAGTAATATCAATCAGATAACAAGTGACTTTTTCGTTTTATTTCATATAGTAAAGTTAACAAAATAAAAAAAAACAATTTTTTTTCAGCTTGTTAATATCATTTGTGTCGGGAGATGAATATGTGTGGAAAGGATATTTATATGCTGTCCTTTTGTTTCTTGTTGCAATGATACAAACTCTAGTCCTTTCACAGTATTTCCATAGAATGTTTTTGGTCGGTTTGAGGATTCGTACAGCTTTAACAAGTGTCATATATAGAAAAGCATTAAAACTATCTAATAGCGCTCGCAAAGAAACCACAGTTGGAGAAATTGTCAATTTGATGGCTGTTGATGCTCAAAGGTATTGAAATTTGATATATTCTTACTGTTATTCTACATGTAAAAAATAAATTGAATTTTCAATGTATGAAAAAATAGGTTCATGGATCTTACAGCTTACATAAACATGATTTGGTCAGCGCCTTTACAAATTGCTTTAGCTCTGTACTTCTTATGGCAAGTTCTCGGACTGTCTGTTCTTGCAGGATTAGCTGTAATGATTTTGTTGATACCATTTAATGCAGTAATAGCAAGTCGTTCAAAAACCCTACAAGTTAAGCAAATGAAATGTAAAGACGAAAGAGTAAAACTTATGAACGAGATTATCAATGGAATTAAAGTATGTTAATTATAATTTTTATTCAGATAAAATTAGATAAAATTTTGTGCAAAATTCAGCCTTGAGATTGTGATTGTAATGATGATTGTTTTCGTATCGTCATTTTTTTTTATTTTATAATATAAATGAATGCTTATGTCTAGGTACTTAAATTATATGCTTGGGAACCCAGTTTTGAAGCCCAAATTATGAATATCAGAAATAAAGAGATGCGTGTACTCAAACAAATGGCTTATTTAAATTCAAGCACATCTTTTATTTGGTCGTGTGCTCCATTTTTGGTGAGATTTAGACAATGTTTTTAATTTTTAATTTTATTTTGATAGTTTAATAGACCAAACAATTTTGTTCTGACAAATGCATGAATATTATTAGGTATCTCTAGTGACCTTTGCTACTTTTGTACTTTCTGATCCGGCTAATATACTGGATTCTCAAACAGCATTTGTATCCCTGTCGTTGTTTAATATTTTGAGATTTCCAATGATGATGCTGCCAAATATGATTTCCTTCATAATACAGGTAAATAATTATATAATATTATACACATGTATATATAAATTCATACATTTTTTCATCTATGATAATATAAAGTCTTGTTTTTACAAAATACATATACTTTAATATATTTTTTTTAAATAATAGGCCAATGTATCCATTCAGAGATTAAATAAATTCTTAAATGCTGAAGAACTAATTCCTGAAGATGTCCAACATAATAAATCTGAAGGTATTACACATATTTTTTGAATGTGCATGCAAAATATAATAAATGTATTTTAATAACTGAATTATATTCTATTTACATTATAGTGAATCCGCTAACCATAGAAAATGGTTTCTTCTCGTGGGGCCCTGATGACATTGTTTTACGCGATATCAATATCACTATACCATCAGGATCTCTAGTTGCCGTTGTTGGTAGTGTAGGCTCTGGTAAAACCTCTCTTCTATCCGCATTTTTAGGTGAAATGGATAAAAGATCTGGTCGAGTAAATACATATGGTAGCATTGCGTATGTTGGTCAACAAGCATGGATTCAAAATGCAACCCTTCAAGACAACATTTTATTTGGTAGTCAAATGAATCGAAATACTTATGAATCTATTATAAATGCATGTGCTTTAAGACCAGATTTTGAAATGTTACCTGGCGGCGATCAAACTGAAATCGGCGAAAAGGGTATATTTCTTCCTCAAAATGCAATATTATAATGAATTATATTACATATTTAAAATATATGATTCTCAACTATGTAAATAATTCAGGAATCAATTTATCTGGAGGTCAAAAACAAAGGGTTTCACTTGCTCGTGCCGTGTATTGTGACAGTGATGTATATTTCTTAGATGACCCTCTAAGTGCTGTTGATACCCATGTTGGAAAACATTTATTTAATAAAGTAATTGGACCTAATGGAATATTAAAGAAAAAAACTCGTGTTTTGGTTACTCATGGTATAACATATTTGTCTGAAGTAGACTACATAATTGTATTGAAAGATGGTGAAGTGTCAGAGTCTGGAACCTATACAAATTTATTAAAGAAGAAGGGCGATTTTGCCGATTTTCTTTTGCAGCACTTAAATGAAGCGACAAATGAATTTGAGCCTGGTATTATTTTATTTACAGTAATAAGAATAATGTAGCAGTCTTTTTTGGATACTAAATTCATTTTTCCTGCAGAATTAGCGGAAGTTAAACAACAGCTTGATCAAATAACTGATAAGGCAGAACTTTTGAAAAAATTGGAAAGATCCATTTCAAGTACTTTATCTGAAACATTATCCAAAACATCGATAAATGGTAAACTTTCAACTATTGAAATTGGTTTATTAAAGTTTAATATTTTAATTACTATTTGAAATTTCAGAAGATAACAAAAAACAAAAAATTCCTAGAATCAGTGAGAATGGAGAAAAAGAAAAGGCATCAAAAAATAAATTGATTGAAGCTGAAAAGGCAGAAACTGGAAGTGTGCGTTAAAATTAATAATGATTTTACCATTACATAATTGTTCATATACTTTCCAAAATACGATTGAAAATATCTTTTTAAATATTTAAGAATATCTTAGTGGAATTTTTCCAAATCTATTTTACTTCAATATTTTAAAGCACTTTAAGTGATTAATTAAAATATTATTTCAGGTGAAATGGGAAGTATTCTCTCATTATTTGAAAAATATAGGTTTAGGCTTCGCAATAATTTCAATTTTCGGAAATTTGGTTTATCAAGGATTTTCTATTGGTTCTAATATTTGGCTCTCGGTGTGGTCAGCAGATGAAGACCTTGTATGTTTTAGATGTCATATATCTATATATTGATTATAACCTTTATTTGTATATCACAAACTTTGACTTACAGGTTGTAGATGGTGTGCAGGACGAGGCAAAACGTGATTTATATCTTGGTGTTTATGGGGGTCTTGGGATCGGTCAAGGTAACTTATCATAATTATATTTGATAGATGTAATCATTCAATATGTTGTATAATTAATGTTTATTATTTTGTTCAATAGTGATTACTGTTTCGGTATCATCACTGTTTTTGTTTATTGGAACTCTTAATGCAGCATCTGTGTTACACAGTGAAATGTTGAGAAATATTTTAAGAGCTCCGACTACCACCTTTTTTGACGTTACACCAGTAGGCCGAATTCTCAATAGATTTAGTAAAGATGTTGACACTCTTGATAATGTTCTTCCAATGAGTTTACGAGGATGGGTTTCATGCTTTTTCTCAGTATGTTAATTTAATTATTTCTTTTCACCACATTTTCAAGTACGCTTGTATTTTAAAATAAAATAAAATTTTAATGTATCACAGGTAATAGCAACACTTGTAGTTATTAGTATATCTACTCCGATTTTCATTGCCATTATTATCCCTTGTGGTATCGTATATTATTTGGTCCAAAGAATATACATTGCCACATCAAGACAATTGAAAAGGGAAGAGTCTGTGACAAGATCTCCAATTTATTCTCATTTTGGTGAGAGTGTAACCGGTGCATCAGTGATTAGAGCTTATGGTATACAAACACGGTATGTATCTATTTGATAAACTAAATAGCTTAAATTTTCATATAATTAATTTTAAAATTTTGCAAATAGATTTATAAAAGAATCTGAGGAAAAAGTTGACTTGAATCAAATTTGTTACTATCCAAGTATTGTATCTAATCGTTGGCTTGCTGTAAGATTGGAAACTGTAGGAAACATTATTATTTTATTTGCTGCACTATTTGCAGTCATTGGAAAAGATTCCATCAATCCTGGAATCGTAGGGCTTTCCGTCAGTTATGCACTTCAGGTAATGTACAACTTTATTAATGTAATCAAACATGAACTCTCATTTCATTTAAGTATCATTATGTGATATATAAATAATATTAATATTGTGATAAAATAAATAAATTAAATCCAAATATGCTTTCACATTGCATATAATCAGATTACACAAACTCTAAATTGGCTAGTTAGAATGACCTCCGAAGTGGAAACAAATGTCGTAGCTGTTGAAAGAATCAAAGAATACGTAGAAGTTACCACGGTAAATAAATATATTCAAAATTTATTAACGAAAAGGGTATTTTTTTATCACATACTTAATTTGATTAATATTCATAGGAAGCATCTTGGGAAATTTTACAAACTGTACCAGCACCAGAATGGCCAACAAAAGGTCATGTTAAGTTTGATAAACTAGTCATGCGTTATCGAGAAACAGCAGATCCAGTATTACATAACATAAGTTGTGATATCCAACCAAAAGAAAAGATTGGAATCGTCGGTCGCACTGGTGCTGGTAAAAGCACATTAACATTAGCGCTTTTCAGGTAGTCGAAAGTTTCTTAATCTACTACAAAGCTGTTTAAGTTATTAATTCTTGTTTATAATGGTTGTTTAATGAATTTAGAATATTGGAAGCATCCGAAGGACGAATTTTAATTGACGATATTGATATTTCAACATTGGGTTTGCATTCATTACGTTCCCGTCTGACCATCATACCTCAGGATCCCGTACTATTCTCCGGAACGTTAAGAAACAATCTTGATCCATTCGATAAATTTACAGACGATGAAGTGTGGAGAGCACTAGAACAATCACATCTTAAACCATTTGTCAAAGGTGAAGTATTTTCAGGATTTTTTAAAATTGCAGCTCTCCCATATTTACTCAGTTCTTTATACGGTGTTTCATCCTATAGGATTGTCAGCTGGTTTGAAACATGCTGTTATTGAAGGAGGAGATAATCTATCAGTTGGACAAAGACAACTAGTTTGCCTCGCACGAGCCCTTCTAAGAAAAACCCGCGTGCTAATATTAGATGAAGCAACGGCAGCTGTAGACTTGGAAACCGATGATCTCATTCAAGTTAGTTTCACATATTATGATAGTCGATATATAAATCAATTTGGTAAATGTGTTCAACACTTAATGATTTGTTTTCAGAAAACTATTCGTGTGGAATTTGCAGATTGTACAGTATTAACTATTGCACATAGATTAAATACAATAATGGACTCCACTAGAGTCCTTGTTTTAGAAAAAGGTAGAGTAGAAGAATTTGATACCCCACAAAATTTGCTCGGCAATAAAAAGACAATATTTTACGGTATGGCCAAAGATGCGGGTCTTGTTAACTAATTATATATTTAGTTATATTGAATAAAAATGTGTGTTCTTTTATACTATTTGTTTCATTTATCTAAAATTTTATAGAAATTATTTTCAAAGAAAAAAAACTTTTTGTGGTTTTACATAATAATGATTATTTTAAAAATCTATGAAAATCCAATCCATTTAAAATGATCTTTTATTGGGTGATAAAAATAAGCTTTATAAAATTTAATAATAATAATAATCTAAAAATTAATATCGAAGGTTAGGCGTATTGCTACGTTCTACATTGATGCTAAAAAAAAAATAAAAAAAAATAAAAATAAAAATATATATATATATATATATATATATATATATATATATATATATATATATATATATGGGTCTACCTCACGGGCCCGAAAGTGAAACGCCCGAAAACGCAAATATCGGAAGGCAAAGATCGAAAATCGAAAGATCTTAAGTCGAAAGATAAAAAAAGGGTGCATGGTAAACGGTACATACTCACTTAATTTGCGCGAGCGGGATACAACAGGAATAAGAGGAACAGGCTTTTCCTCCTGTATTCTGCGCGCGCACATTAAACAAGGCTGTATGACAAAAAGAGAGATAATTTCACCGCATGCCACTCTTTTGTTTTTGTTATATTTTGTTGTTTATTTTGATAGTCGTAGAATGATTGGTCTTGTGCAGAAAACATATGTAAATAAATGATATGAAATATATTTTATATTTAGTTTCAGTCTTTATCACACTGTTTATTTTTGGATGATTTGGATAACTAAACAATGCCTTTGGATTTAAGTAGATAAAACGGAGAGTATAGATTTCAATATTATAAATACATATTTTCACACCCATCACTAATTGATTAATTTTGTATAATCAGTTAACAGGAAAATTGTGGTGAATATATCGATTCATTTCAATAGAGAACAGTCGGCGCCAGTCGATAAAGTGAGCTGGCTGTGCGCATACTGTGGCAATCAACTTTCAACGTTTAATTACGTGTTTCTCAACATGGACCACTTCTGTGGTTCTCCATTTTGGGTAAAAAAACAATAATCTAAAACCTTTAAACTATAATCACTTAAATTAATAAAGTAATAAAAATAACAACGAATCTGACATAAATATTGCGGCACATTGTGCAATTGTTAATTTCTGTGGGCTAACCATACATCAGTACTGTTTTCGCTTGTCAGTTGTATTCTCAGGGTGACCACATGTTCTATTCCTTGTAGTTAAAGTGTGATATTTTACATTTGCTGCAACGCTTTCAAATAAAATCAAGCCCTAGATATAGTTATCGCCTTTTTTTATAATTTATTTGACCACTTGAATTTTTAAATTTAATTTAAAAATTGAAAACTACCAATAATTGACAGCAGTACATGATTTTACTTTTAACATTCAAATTTTAACGACTTACTATTATAAACCAACAGAGTTTATTTGTTGAGCGTAAATTTGATTGCAAAACGTTGAATTAATTTGAAAAATTAAAATACATACGTATTTGTATAACTGTTGATTAAAACATGTTATTGGAAAATGATAAATAAATTATACATACACATCAATGATTGATTTTGGGAAGTCAATGTTTTGAATACTCAGTAGCTCAAAAATTTAGAACAACATCCTTAAAAATAAGTGTTATTATATATAGGTCTATTAGCTACAGAAGGCGCGTGCACAGTACTCATACAAATGCATTTTTCATATACAGGCTGTTATTTATATATTTTATTTCAACCGATCGTGTAATGTTTTTAAGATCTATGATATAATTTGGGTGGCATATTTATTTAATATTTGAATACGTACCACGAATAAAATGATAAATCGCATTTTTTTAAATTATAAGTAAAACAAACGTACGTATGCAAAAATTAATACGAATTAAAAAATGAGAAAAAAATATAGGATATAAATTATATTAAACAGGAAATAAGTGATTTTAAAAGTGTTCGAATTTTGATAATAATGCAGTCCTTTTCATTATTATATATAGACATTCTTCTTTGTCGGCTAGTATTAAGTCCCGACCGTTACAAAGATAATAAAATAAATTCGCAAAGAAAGCGCTACACTTTGTTGTTTATTTGCTCACTTCAAATTTGTTTACTGTTGGGTGCCTAGACCATCAAAATATTTTTTCATTATTTTGCATAGAATTGTTTGTCGGCTTCAGAATTTTGTAGCCAAGTCAGAACTTGTCATAAATAATAATAAAATAAACTTACAAAAAAAATATTGCGGCGATCTTTAATTCGTTACTTCTTTGCTCGTTTTGGATAGTCTTCTGTTTCTATACAATGTCGTATCATAATTCTTCTACGCCACTTAATTCTCCATCACTTGAAGAATCCATATATTCACTATCAGAATATTCTACTTTTATAATGTCAGTGAAATTGTCCGTTAAAATATCGAGTTTTGGTTCCAGTTCAATAAATTTTTCTTCATGTTTTTTCACATGTCTCCAAACGTCTCTGAATGTATCAATAGTGATTGACTCTGCTTCTTTCCTAAACAGCTCTTCAACGACCTTTAAGTCAAACATGACATTTTTTGAAGCTACTTTACCCTTAATAATGCCCCACAGTAATTCTATAGGGTTTAGTTCTGGGTGGTAGGGTGGTAGGCGTAGTACGTTATGTCCGTGAGCTTCCAAGATTTTATCAAGTACAAACTCTTGATGATTTTGTTTATTGTTTTTTATTATTTCATATAAAACAGGCTTTGTGCATTTTTCTGGATAAGGTATATTAAATTTTCTTAACCAAGCTAGCATGTCAGCTTTTCTGGAATTAGATGTGGGCATAGGTTCTGACATGACATTATGGTACGACGCATTATCAATAACAATTACAGATTGGGGTTGTAAATTTGGAACAAGCTTTTCTTTAATCCATTTTTGGTAATTAATCGCGTTCATATTATTATGATTTGATAATATAAGCTATTTATATAGGATTCATCCGTGTAAACTATAGGGCGGCCTTGCAATCTATACTCTTCTAATTTGGAAAGATATATGGATCTCTTCAGTCGAATTACATTTTTTTCAATAAGTGTTTGTTTATTATTTTTCATCTTTCTCCATTTGAAACCTAGCCTACGAACGATAACTCTTAACGAAGAAATTGCACCTTTAAATTTTAAACTGTCTTTCAAAACTTCTAATAACTTTTGTAGCGTAGATGAAAATCGTAGATAGTTCGCCTGATGACCTCTTGATCAAAACTATCCACTGTAGTTATTTTTGATAACCTTACACGATTTTTGCCCGGTGTCCTTAAAACAACTCGCACAGTCGATGAAGATGTGGATGCTGCTGGATCTGATGACTCTGAAGATATAGGTTGTGTCGTTGATGGCTCCGATATTGAAGGTTGCGATGTTGGCGGTTTATTAGCCACCACAAATTGATTTCGTACTTCACAAACAATTCGCTGAACACTTCTTTTAGAAACACCAGTCGCTTCCGCAGTTGAAGCATATAAATTTTTCATAAAACTATTTCTTTCGTCACTTTCACTATTCACTATACGATGCATGAAATAGTTGAAAACATTATACACAATTTCGCGAGATTGTCCCGTTAGTGTTTTCCCAGATCCAATTTTATTACAAAGCATTTTATTATCATATATCCACTAATTCTAATGAACTAACTCCAATTAACCAATTAGCAAACAATATAAGAACGCGTTACGTCAGTTTGTGGGGGTTGATCGGTGACTGACCAGTGAAACTGGAAAAAATCATCCTGTAGTGCACACTTGATCACTGAGCAAAAATCACCGAGCAATACAAAAAATAATTGTTGTTTCTGTCATGCTCGGAAAGTGGGTGCGTATGAAAGGGACCAACTGATTGTCCTAGAAAACAGATACAAAAAATCTTATTCATATCTTCATGGATACAATATACGTGTTTGTATTGGTACGTGCCAGCTTTCGCTGCGCGAGCTATAACATACGATTGTTAAGTATTAATTTTACTTAAATCATTAGTTACATCAGTAGTAGAAAGTAATGAATGCTATAAATTTGTTTCAGGATTTAAATACTACATGGAATACAAACAATCCGAAATTTACACCATGCTTTGAAAAAACTGTATTGGTTTGGATACCGTGTATATTTTTATGGTTATTTGCACCCTACGAAATATCACGCATATTCAGCAGTAAAACTAGAAATATACCATGGAGTACTTCTAATATAATTAAAACAATTGTGAATACTTTATTAATATTAATAACATGTGTAGATTTAATATTTTACATTTACGAATCCTCTGAACGAAGCGTACCACAAGTTGAAATATACACACCTACTATTAAAATTATTACTTTTGTAAGTAAATTTACTTTTTATAATTGATCATGTTTAATTTAATACATTAATTACAATCATTATTGAACAAACTATCATTTCAGATTTTGGCAATGATCTTATTACAACACAATAAAGCTTATGGTCTTCAATCATCCGGCTTATTATTTTTATTTTGGTTTTCGCTATCAGTATGTAGCATACCTCGAATGCTAACTGGATATATGACTAAACCAATCAATGACACTCAGCACCAATTGCCATATATTACTTTTGCAATATTTTTTATACTAACCACATGTATGTTAGTTTGTAATTGCTTTGCTGATAAACCACCTAGAATATCGCTTTACATCGAACAAGTGGTAAATTTCATATGTACAATTTTAAAATAAATTTTAATTGTGGTTAGATGACACATATTATTCGTGTTTGTTTCAGAGACCTTGTCCGGAACATGGATGCAGTTTTTTGTCCCAAATATTTTATACTTGGTTTGATCCACTCATCCGAACAGGTTTCAAAAGACCTTTAATTAACACTGATCTGTGGTCTCTAAACCCCGAAGACAGATCTGCTGAAGCTGTGTCATTGTTTGATTACCACTGGAAAAAATCATTGAATGCACTTAATAAGTAAATTTACATAACATGTATGTTTTTTATGGAGCGGTCTCCAGAAATTGCATAAAAATTCTTGAAAAATTATCCCGAGATTGATTAAATTAAGTTTATTTTATAAAATGTAATTTCTGTGAAATAATGTACATGCAATGCACAGTCCAAAGCTAAATTTACCATTGTGTTCACTTTTTCTATCAAAACTTTCACTTTTAGCCTAGTATCCATTTAAAACATTCTTGTGATACCAATTCGGGGAAAAAAAAACCTTAAACCTTAAATTTTACCAATATGCAGTTTGAAAGACTGAGATGCAGAGTATTAAGTATGATAAAATTAAACAGTACTCTTTTTAAATTAGAACGAAATTCATATACAAATATACATGGCGAGCCTACATATATGCCATTTTAGTTCGTGAAAAAATTCTGATGGCACGCGCATCATATTATATTAGTATGCAGTGGCGTGCAGAAGGGGGGAGGAGCAACGGTGTAACGGTCGCAGGCATCCGTTTCGGGGGGAGCATCAAATCAAAGAATTTAATAAAAGTGTGGATTTTCTGATTTGTGTTTGCAGGTGTAAAAAGTACAATCGAAAAATTTTATAAACATATATATGGGGGCATACAATCGAAGAGTTGGCTCTGTTCACCACTATTAATATGTAATGTATTCAACAGGTCTTCGTTCGCTTACACGCGCATTGGTGATACCAATGCCAAGAATCATGCATCCATAGTGCCAGCTTTGTGCAAATCTTTTGGATGGAGTTTTTGTTTTGCTGCTATTTTAAAACTCACTGTGGACATTTTAGTTTTTCTTTCTCCCCTTCTATTGAGGTTATTATTACTAACATTGATTACATATTTTTTTTAATTTAAAAATTGAAAACAAAATTGTTTAAACCATTCTTTTAGCAAATTAATATCTTACATTAATAATGAAGAACATGTATGGAAAGGCTATTTGTATGCCATTTTATTATTTTTAACAGCTGCAATTGAAACAATTCTGCTTTCTCAGTATTCACAAAGAGTGGAATTGATTGGTATGAGAGTTTGCACAGCACTTACAAGTGCAGTATATCGTAAAGCACTCAAATTATCTAACAGTGCTCGTAGAGATTCAACAATTGGTGAAATAGTCAACTTGATGTCTGTTGATGTGCAGAAGTAATATGCATTCAAACTTTTTGATTTACTTTATTTGCATTTATTTTAATGGTTTTCAAGCAGCTATCTTAAATTCCAGGTTTAATCATCTCATGAAATATTTGAACATGCTCTGGTCTGCCCCTCTTCAAATTATGTTATCACTCTATTTTTTGTGGAAAATTCTTGGTCCTTCTATCTTTTCTGGATTAATTGTCATAGTCATACTTATACCCATAAACGCGGTATTAGTACGTCGTTGGGAAACTATTCAAACGGATCAAATGGAAAGCAAAGACAAAAGGATAAAATTGATAAATGAGATACTGAATGGGATCAAGGTTTTAAAAAATAATTTTTCACAAATATTTTTACAATACATTTAAATCTTAAAAGCTATATTTATAATATGTGTATTCATATTAATATGAAGGTACTGAAATTATACGCATGGGAACCAAGTTTTGAAGAACAAGTAAATAAAATACGAAACGAAGAAGTTACATCCCTTAAAAAGATAACGTATCTTAATTCGGTGTTTTCTTTTATTTGGTTATGCTGCCCATTTTTAGTAAGCATATTATAATAAACCTAAATAATATATCAATAAAATATTATCAAAGTTATTTTTTTTATTTTAGGTTTCAATGGTGACTTTTGCTACTTTTGTTCTTTCCAACCCAGATAATGTTTTGGATTCTAAAGCTGCTTTCGTCTCTTTATCTTTACTCAACATTTTACAATTTCCACTTACTATATTTCCTTCAGTAATAAATTACTTAATCCAGGTACAAATAACTAAATAAATAATCTGATATAATTATATGCATATGTACTTTTATACACACATTAAAATTTATTTATATATTATTTAACCTCGCTTTCAGGTCATGGTATCAGTTAAAAGAATAAACAAATTAATGAATGCAGATGAACTTGAGCCATCAAATGTTTCACATAACTTTTCTGAAGGTGCTGCCATGCTACAAAAATAATAATTAATATTTTTAACATTATCAATAATTACGAATGCTTACTTATTTTCACAGATTATCCTATAACAATTGAAGATGGGATATTTTCCTGGGACACTAATCAAATTACATTGAATGATATAAATTTGAATGTGCGATCGGGCTCACTAGTAGCTGTAGTTGGTAATGTAGGCTCTGGAAAAAGTTCTCTTCTTTCAGCCCTATTGGGGGAAATGGATAAAATATCTGGTCAAGTTAATACGCATGGTTCAATTGCATACGTACCACAACAAGCATGGATACAGAATGAAACTCTTCAAAACAACATTTTATTTGGTAATCCTATGGCAAACGAGTTTTATAATTCTGTTATAAATGCTTGTGCATTAAATCCCGACTTAGATATGCTTCCCGCAAGAGATCAAACTGAAATTGGAGAAAAGGGTACTTAATATTTATCAGATTATTAATAGAATTTCCACTGCATGCATGTAATTGGAATGGGAATGTCTATTTATGAATACGATTTTTTTCATTTAAAAGGAATCAATCTATCTGGAGGACAAAAACAAAGGGTGGCTCTTGCACAAGCGGTTTATTGTGATAATGATATATATTTATTAGATGATCCTTTGAGTGCTGTAGATTCCCATATTGGAAAACACATTTTTGAACAAGTGATTGGTCCCCAAGGCTTGTTAAAACATAAAACACGAATACTCGTCACTCATGCTATTACTTATTTACCAAAAGTCGATAACATTATTGTCCTAAAAGATGGAAATATATCTGAATTCGGAACCTATCAAGAATTATTAGAAAAAGGAGGTTTATTTGCTGAATTTTTACTCCTGCACTTAAGTCGTGTGACCAAGGAAGAAGAGCCCGGTAAACCAATAAATGTTGGAAATTATTGTAATTGAGAAGTATTTTTTCTAATAAGTATTAATGTTTCTTTATGTTTAGAATTGATTGAAATCAAAAAACAGCTTGCAACTAATCTTGGAGATGATGAATTTTTGAACAAATTACAACGAGCTCGATCATTGTCCGAAACTATATCTGAAACTTCATCTGATATAACTAAAAATAAAGACGTAAAAGAAGAAAATGATGCAAAAGAATCAGTCACTAATAGAATTATTGAAGATGAACAAGCAGAAACTGGCAATGTATGTAAGCAGGGCCACATACCAAAGACGTATGCAGCATGCGGGTTTGGTGCAAGCGCTAGACAATCAACAGACAGACTGAACGACAGATAAACTGGATGGCAGCTTTAAACGCAATTCTCGTCTTCTCGAATGATAGATTGCACATCAGATGACGAGTAACCTTTCGATGTGCAAAGATGCAATTATTAAAATGGTAATTATTAAAATTGAGTTGGATCTTTCTGGCAAGTTTAATAAGGCAAGATTCGATAAGTTCCGAATCTTGCCTTATTAAACTCGTCTTCTCGAATGATTGATGTGCAATCTATCATTCGAGAAGACGAGAATTGCGTTTAAAGCTGCCATCCAGTTTATCTGTCGTTCAGTCTGTCTGGTGATTGTCGAGCGCTTGCACCGCACCGGCAGCATGCATGCTGCAAATGCTTCAGGAAGCATTTTTTAATCCCATATATTTTCGTAACAAACTGCGCTGCACAGCAAATGTTTGTCCGGTGTGCATGCTATCATTAAAATATATGGGAATAATATGTATATGCTTCCTGAAACATTTTAATGCGTCTTTGGTGTGCGGCTTCACTAATACATATATAACCTTGAAATATCCCATAAAATTTACTATATTATTATAGTGTTGAAACAATTATAATTCTTATATATAATTTATGTGATAATTTTTCTTTTCTTATGATTTTGACAGATCAAGTGGCCAGTTTATTATCATTATTTTAAAAGTGTTGGCCCTTTCTTAGCAATAGCTACAATAATTAGCAATGTTGCATATCAAGGATTTAACATTGGAGGGAACTTCTGGCTTTCTAATTGGTCGACAAATAATGATTTGGTTAGTTATTTTTTTTTTATTTTAATAGAATATTATCATTGATTCAGATTGAAACGTAACTTTTTTTCAGAATACCAACGGTACCAACGATACACATACTCGCGATTTATATCTGGGTGTTTATGGGGCCCTTGGTATTGGTCAAGGTAATAAATATTTTTTTCTCCTATTTATTTGATCATATATGTACATACTCAAAATTTTATATTTTAAAAAAAATTATGTTTTTTCAGTATTATCTTCATTTTTTTACAACCTTGCACCTCAGTTAGGTTTTTGGTTAGCTGCCAAAATAATGCATGAAGAAATGTTAAAAAATATAATGCGCTCACCTTTGAGCTTTTTCGATACAACACCTACAGGTAGAATATTATCTAGATTTTCCAAGGATGTTGATGTGCTAGATGTTACATTACCCTGGAATGTATCCGAATGTATTTTTTGCATATTTCAGGTAATTTTGTTAAATTATTATGTTAATTATAAACCCTCATATGATTTTCACATTTAATTGAATATTTTTAAGGTTATCGGAACGTTGGCGGTGATTAGTTTATCGACACCAATATTCATTACTGTCATCATACCGATTTCTGTGGCTTATTATTTCATACAAAGATATTATATTGCAACATCAAGACAATTAAAAAGACTGGAATCCGTGACAAGATCTCCTATTTATTCACATTTCGCAGAAACTATTTCCGGAGCATCTATTATAAGAGCTTATGATCTTCAAGAAAGGTAATTTATTTTCTTTATTTTCAGTTTTTAAATTATTTTTTTTAATTCAATAATTTATAAACATTTTAGATTTGTTTTGGAATCAGAAGACAAAGTTGATTGTAATCATACTTGTAGTTATGCTACTACTATCGCCAATTCGTGGCTTTCTGTTCGGTTAGAAATGGTTGGAAATTTAATAATATTATCTTCTGCTCTATTTGCCGTCATTATACGTGATAAAATAAGTCCTGGAATTGTTGGTCTTTCTGTGAGCTATGCTTTACAGATAACACAAACACTCAATTGGATTGTGAATATGGCGTCTGAAGTAGAAACTAATATTGTTGCCGTTGAAAGAATCAAGGAATATTCGGAAAATATACAAGTATTATATTTTTTATTTCTTATTTACTACATAATAACACTGAGCAACAAAAAATCACGTTTTTGAGTTACCAGAGCAGAGACTAACCCATCTTTACTAAGTTTGACCCACTGAATTGGAATATGATAATAATTTTTGTTCGTTAGTGATCGTTTACGAGATATGAGCGTTTACTAACCAACAAAAATCACTATCATATTCGAATGCAGTGGGTCAAACTTAATAAAGATTGGTTAGTTTGCGCTCTGGTAATTTTTTTTGTTGCTCAGTGTAATTAATGATAGTTCTGTAATTTCCATGATATTTGCGCATATGTTAATATTTTAATTATTATAAACTAATTATTTCGTAGGAAGCCGCTTGGAGAAAGCCTGATGCAGATCCAAATCAAAATTGGCCGTTAACTGGTCAACTTAATATTGATGAATTAGTAATTCGATATCGTTCAACAACTGTCCCTGTTCTACATAAAATTAGTTGTCATATAGAATCTGGAGAAAAAATTGGCGTTGTTGGTCGTACAGGTGCTGGTAAAAGTTCTCTTGCGTTAGCAATATTTAGGTAATTTCAACCGCAATACACACTTATTATTTTTGTTTGGATTACAAATAATAAATAATTAACTGTTAATTGCAGAATTTTAGAAGCCGATAGTGGGAAAATTTCAATTGATCACATCAATATTTCAAATATAGGTCTACATTCTCTTCGTTCTCGTTTGACTATTATTCCACAAGATTCCGTATTATTTTCGGGAAGTTTAAGATTCAACCTTGATCCATTTGGTTCGTATTCAGATGATGAACTATGGAATGCACTGGAACATGCTCATCTTAAAGCTTTCGTTGAAAGTTAGTCATTGTATATCAGTATGTATACATATGTAAGTTACCATTTTATAACGATATTTAATTTAAAAATCATATTTATTAGATTTAACAACGAAACTCGAGCACACGATAGATGAAGGGGGTGCAAATTTATCATCAGGTCAACGTCAGCTTGTATGTCTCGCTCGTGCTTTACTTCGTAAAAGTCAATTGCTCATACTCGATGAAGCGACCGCTGCAGTTGACTTGGAAACAGATGATCTTATACAGGTAACTTATGCAGCAAACTGTAATTAGATAATAATAATATTAAACTAATTGAAATAATTTATTTTTTGTAGAAAACAATACGATCAGAATTTTCTTCCTGTACTATTTTAACGATAGCACATCGAATTAACACAATTATGGATTCCAATAAAATTTTGGTATTGGATAAAGGTAAATTAGTGGAATTTGATACACCCGCGAATTTGTTACAAGACAAAAATACAATATTTTATAAGTTGGCTAAGGATGCCGGAGTTATAAAATAAAAATATTTAATTTTATGTATTCTACTGTCAGTATTTATGTGATTGTATCTAATAGCAAATTTTGTTTACAATATATGATTACAACGATAATAAAAATAAATAAACACAAAAAACTTTTAGAGTTAAATTTTTTCAAAGTTAGGTATTTACCGCTGCCTTAAAATTGTTTGTCCCGAGTGCATTCTGCCTTTAGCTTAGAGCGTTTCGAATATTGCACTTCTGAGATTTGTCCTTACAGCAAAAACCTTATAGCGTTATAATATGAAATAGAACCTGGCCAAATTCGATGGATGAATGGAAAGATTTTCACCCAAGAAACGATATTTGAAACGCCGTTCCCCAGGAACAAGTGCTAATGATCATCTCCGACGCTCTCCGACGCTCTCCAATATCTCTAACTATCCCTTATTTTCCCCGAGTTATAATTCGAATGCTTTAAATGTTATAACTTGCAACAGCAATCCACAAGTATACAACAACACAACGTATGTAAAAGCATTTTAAAAAGTATGATGTCTTGTTTCGTACTTTTTAAGGAATATCATTTTTTCGACTCTCATTTCTTTCAGCCGCCTTTGTATTTCGGCCGCCTGTGTGCGTTGCACACATTTGTATGTATATATGGTAGGGGTTTACCTCACGGGATCGAAAGTGAAACGCCCGAAACCCCAAAAATTGGAAGGCAAAGATCGAAAATCGAAAGATCTTAAGTCGAAAGATAAAAAAAGGGTCTCCCCCCATCGTACATACTCACTTAATTTGCGCGAGCAGGATACAACAGGAACAAGAGGAACAGGCTTTTCCTCCCGTATTCTGCGCGCGCACTTTAAAAAAGGCTGTATGACAAAAAGAGAGATAATTTCACCGCATGCCACTCATATACAGTGCCGGTTTTAGGGGGGGCTAGGTCGGGCGGCGCCCGAGGGCGCCAAATAAGTTAGGGCACCGAACGATGCGCCAAAGGCGCTTTAATATTTAAAATTAGAGCGCCAAAACCCATTCAAAATTTTAGATTAAAGCGCCAAAGGCGAAAGTTCTTTCTAAGGGTGTTTAGAAAAAATTGCCCGATGGCGCCATCGGGTGTAAGGCCGGCACTGCTCATATATATTATATATACATAGTACCGTTTACCATGCACCCTTTTTTTTATCTTCCGACTTAAGATCTTTCGATTTTCGATCTTTGCCTTCCGATATTTGCGTTTTCGGGCCCGTGAGGAAGACCGGTATATATGGTAGGCGCGGCTTTGTACCCACGAGAAATATTGTACTAACGAGAACTCGAGTGCCAGATATTCCGTATTCGCGATCGCAATTTGCAGAAATAGTCCGTTTACTGTAGAATATGACATTTGCGACATGGCCATATTTACAACCGCTGTAGACAATGCCGGTAAAATAGCAAGTCCAGTATTCTTTCAGTAGAGACGTCATACGTCAGTGTGAATCGCGTGTCGAGATCAGTGTTCGGCGGCGCGCCGTCGGGTGAGGTTGTTGATCGAGTTCGGCAACGACCCACTCGGCTGGTGGCAGATTTGCACATTTGCCAATTCGCCAATCCGCCAATCCACCAATCCACCCCAGAATGGACGAGTTGTGTGGCTCCCCTCTTTGGGTAAATCTTCTTCACTTCTTCTCTTAATCCTGACACCCGTTCACATCCCATAACCTCATTTTCACTCTCACTCTCGCTTGTACACGTTAATCTCATGCGATGTTTTTTCCAAAATATTTAACTTATCCTCTTCTCCAACTTCATATGCATATTGAATTCATTTCATTTTGTTTCACGTTATTTCATTTCGACTCACGATGAGTCGAAATTTTCCTATTGAAAATTGACTTACATATCTTCTCCATATACAACGTTTTTGTGTTATTTGTACGAGACATTTCTGTGTGACAGTATCGACCTGTCCAACTAAACAATGACTAGTTCACATTTCGCGCATTCTCAAACTTTTAGTATCAATTTATAAAAAAATCATTGTTTTCCATTCGGTGCACTTTTCCCCCATCAACCGTTGTTTATACGAGAGAATGAGGTACCGGTCTACCTCGCATGTCCCGTTATAGAACTGAACCGAATTTAGATCTGCGGCGCTCAAACTTTTCCGGCTTTTTTCCGTTCGATTGTTGCAATTTCACTTTTATTTATCGGCGTCCTTGGTCCGAGCTTTATGTGATCAAATCTCTGGCCTCTGTGATTCGTCGTTTCTAAATCATTTTCAGACCGAAAATCACCAGTGTTCGGCGAATTTGTCTAAACCTTGACTAATTGACCGATTAGCGACGCGATTTGTACATACATATGTAGATTTCAAGCTAATTTTTAATCGAAAATTCGATTATTATATATAAAATATAGGTTTTTCATTCCAAATTGATCCCTTTTCATTTCAAATTGACCCTTTTTCATTTTAAATTCACCCCTTTTCAATGTCAATTTGAAATGAAAAAGGGTCAATTTGAAATGAAAAAGGGTCAATTTGGAATGAAAAACTTTAAATAACCTTTTGCATTAAAAAATTATTGTCGGAACGATAGGTGAAGTGAAACTAAGAAAATATTTTTTTTAGAAATTTACTCAACTTACATATGTATTGCTATATTCAAAATGAGTACTTAATCTAGTCTAGTGATATAAGTGAAAAATAAATTATGCTTTTCATTTTAAGATTTATGGTACATTCATAAATATATATTTATTAACTTATGTGTATCATTGCATACTTGTTTTATTTTATATTGTCTTAATTTATTTTCACTATTGTAAATCTCTGTCTTTCTTTATTTATTTATGTTAAGTTTTGGCTTTATATTCGTTACATTCCAAGTGTATATGTCGTTTGTTCATGAACATACTAGTTTGTTCATACACGAACCAATCTGGCCAATTTTAGTGTATACAAAAAAAAACAACAATCAAAGACATACTAACTATGTAGCTCAATTTTCAATCGTTTTTGCTATCCTGTGTATTGTTATGGACCTCTCACAAATTTTTCAATTCTCACAGTAATATAAAACTTGAAATTTAGACTAGAAAAGAATTTCAAATATTATTTAAATTAACACAACCTATATTAAAGTAAAGATGAGACCTGTATAATAAAATAATGCAAAATATCGACATCACCAAATTCTCACGGTCTAGATTAAAATAATATGAGACATATAAAATCAATAATGCATTCAAGTTGATCCACTGTAGGAAGACAATTAGGAAAAACGGTGTAAAGAACGAAAAAATGCTGTTCTTTACACCGCCTCTCGACCAATAGCATTTCGTGTAGACAATAGAACATTGAACGTGCGAAATGCTATTGGTCGAATTGGGGTGTAAGGGACAGGACTTTGACATTATATGCTTGGGCTTTGACATCACCTTGTTGTAAAATTATATCTCATTATTAAAGCCCGGACCCAGAGCGTGCCGCGTATTGTTCAAATGTTGTAAATGCATTGTTAAAGGTTTGCCGAACCTTTTTTACAAAGGATTTACAACAATGGAATACTGAGCGGCCCCTTGGCTATCCTACCTCTACTCAATATGATATTGCAATTTATGTTTAAAAAATCCTATTAAACATAAGATCAACAGAATCTACATTTTTTCCCATTGCATTTTGAGAAGGTTTGAGAACATTTTAAAACTAAGTATCACACTTATGTAGATAATAGTTAGTAGATATCGCAAAAATTTACCTGGTCGCAGGAATTTAAACAAAAAAAAAAAGGTTGGATACATTTTCAATGGGTAGGAACTGTATTGTCGTACATACATAACTGTAAATGAAATGTTTCTATTTTATTATGATAAAATATGAATTTGCATACGGTATAATATCGGTACATCATGCTTTCCAATACGCCGACCTTTTTTAATATTGATAGGTTAACAAAGTTGTTAAATAATACAGATATACAAACAAGTGCTGTCATCGAATGAATTTTCATAAATGTATATATTCTGTTAAATATCTTGATTACGACAAGATAAACTTTCGCTTGCCAGCAATGGATATGTTACAGTCGAAGTGTATTTTCAGTTAAAATATGTATATTCCAACTGGCGATTTAGGTCATTCATATCCGAATACAATTTAACTAGTAAATTATATCTCTACAAGCGCAAATACACTTTCAACAGTGTGCGCCAATTGTAATATAACAGTTGAGTTCTGACAGCTCTGATGTTTTTGTGACTGCTTTAGAAATTAATAATGCGTTAATATTTGATGGGTATTGCGAATAAAAGTAATGAGTACCGTATTATGATAAATCTAAAAATGTGTTAAATGTGAGTGGTGTTTTCCCGAAAACCTAACCTCTCCATCTTACCTGGTACTAACTTATAATCGAACTTTATTTTCAGTTGTAATATATTTTGACCAGTTGGAATGTAATTCGCCATATAAATCAACTTACGTTGGTTAGACGGAATATATTCCAACTAGTCACAATATATTACAACTGAATATACATTTCAATTGTTAGGGCGAAAACACACTGATTGGTACGAAACGTAATGTTCTTGACTTCCTGCTGCGACAGTGGGTGTTTCCCAAACCGAATTCGGGTGTAGTTGCACGTGCAGTGCATATGTTTTTCCTAAATTTCTTCAAATAGGGGCTTCACCATTATCGATCACTAAACCAAGGATTTGTATTTACAAGGATAAAATATCACCGCAAACACTCCAGGGGATTATTTTAAAACACCTACCACGTACCATTCAGTGTGTTTTCGCCCTAACGGTAGTCGGTACCGGGTTAAATGGAATATACATATTCCAACTAGTCAAAATATATATATACAACTGTAACATATATACACTTATTCATTTATTATCTTTTGACACAACAAGCGCAATATCTGTTTTCTACGCAGTTGTAATAACTAGCCAAATTTATAATAAATTGAACGAGATTCGTACATTTATTCGTACGCTCGTCCTTATTAGGGCGAAATGGTTTTTTTTTAGATACTTTTAAACATGCGAAAAAAATGTGGCATGTCTTGCACATATTCGTGGCACGCCCAGCACACACCGTCCCAAAATCACCCCTTAGAGTGTTTTCGGTCAAATTTTACCCTTGTACTTATCCTTGCTTGACAGTGGTCGATAACGGTGTAACCCGTATTTGAAGAAATGTATGAGATCCCCCACAGCGGGGAGCCAAGCACACGACGTGCCGTTCTTCCCTATGTGATTTCGCCCTTACCACAGTTTGAGTTTGTGACACAAATCTTAACACAAAAATGAATTAAGGATTGGAAGTGTAATTTAAAACCACCTTAGATTCAGGGCGTAAGGCTTTGGAAACGACTCGCGTTACTTAGTTACTACAATACATAACATTATGATAGATTTGGAACTTTCTAAAAACCCCGGTACAGATTATGTTACAAATAGAATTAAAATAAAACCGTTTTCAATTTAATCCGCTATCTTGGTCATGGGTGAATGCAATTACATATATTTTCTTATACCTCGTGTGCAATGAATGACTGGCGACCTTACATTCTTTCGGCTTTCTCTTCAATCGTCCAATCGCATTTTCTTCACGAAAAGTTCACGATATTCCTAGGAGTTGGGCGGTCATCATCGTTACAAACAGATGTAGCGCGTGAAGGTAATCCCAAAAGTAACCGTAAAAACCAGTCGCACACTGTCACAAAGCACTCTTGCGATTACGTAATTGTATATTACTGTGTTTATAAAGTACATACCGACGAAATTATAACCGATGAAGCTCCACGATATGTATATGTACGTTGACACGTGTTTGGGGTCATTGTAACAGTTACATATATACATATACATAATAAATTCATCCTTCCGTAATAATGATCGATAGTATGTATTTTTACAAACCTCTTTTTTTTTTCACAACTCCTACTCATACCTTTCGCTTTTACAATTACAGTAGAACCTCGATTATCCGGATTGTTAAAAACAAATTTTGCTGCTTTGAAATACATAACATAAAAATGAGAAATGTGACTCATTCGTTGTCTTCAAAATTCAATACTCAAACGACGTTCGTTTCTTGAAAATTTGATCGCGATTTAAATATTTATTTTTAATGTTACCAATATGGAAAATAAAACGTGTTGTGTTATCATTAAAAGACAAATTAGATATAATATTAAGATATATAAATTATTATTTTGAATAAAAATACCAATAATTTTATTTTATGTATAAAACTAAAGATTACATAGACCTCACCCAGATTTCAAATTTGCAAACTTCAAACGCCTCTTAAACGATATTTTATCGCTATCGTAATGGCGGAGGATCCATTTACTTACATTGATGACCAAAATGAGCAATATGGCCAAGTATGAAAACGATCGGATAAGAGGCAAATTTTTTCCTGAATTGTAATCGTAAGTGAAACGTAAAAATCAATGCTTTAATTAGTAAAAAGCGGTGTCTTAGGACGTTTTCTGTCATTTAAATAAGGTATTGGAACGTCAACGATATCGGATATAAAAAAGTGAGAAAGTTATGAAGTTTACTGATTCTTTAAATGTCAGAAGATGAAAGCTCAGAGCGTAGGTTATGAAAAAATCAAGAAGTCAAAGAGTGTATTTGTATGTGGTTCATTCAAAGACGATCGTCTGGACAGCCAATATCTGGTCCATTGTTGTATGAAAAGTATTCGCGATTTGACTTTAAGCAAAAATCCATTTTTGAATTTGATAAAGAATAATTTAATATTGATCTTCATGTTATTATATAAAATGTATGTTTGTAGACAAATAAAAATTATTCATATTGAATGTACACGTCTTCCCTGTCAATTGCGATTTCTTCGTTTATCCGGATTTTTCATTAGCCAGACTGTCTACCTTCATCCCCAATTAGTACGGATAATCGAGGTTCTACTATAGCGAAATGTGATTAGTTTAGTCACTACTATGGCTGGTGATGCAATCGAAAACTCCTGATGATGTCCTGAAGACTAATAATAAAATAAAAACAGCCGAGTCACATACATATCACGGCTTTCATTATGCAACTCTTTATTTTGTTTGTTTCGAAAGACTTCAGGCCATCCGGAACTGCTATCAGCTCTCGTGGTGTATTGAATTCGATTGTAAATAAAGCGTATGTAATAATTGGTATAATTTTGAACCCAGCAGCTTATCGATCGTACGCCTTGTTTAATTTTGCACGTTTTCTCGCGGTGAGATCGTCATTTTTGTTCGATTGAATTATTTATATTGCTTTCCACGTGCAGATGCTGCTAAAAGTTTTAATAAGCGTTTCTGGTTTTTTGACAGACGGTCGTAGTTAAAAAATTATGAATCGCCTTTAAGCTTGCACATACAGAGTCCGGTTTTAGATGTGGTTTTTTTGCAAGTCACTAACGTCGGTTCGAGTCAACATTTGCCTAATACTTCTCTCGTGCATACACGTGGCGATTGCGAAATGATAGATTTTCCGGCGAATACAAAATGTCACACTTAATTTTTTTGTTTGAAGTGTATGATTTGTATGGTATTTTAGATTTATCCTGTTTCTATTAAAACCCAATATTGAAGACAAAATTGTTCCGAAGTTGAATTCAAAATACCCTCACGGTCCATGCACTTCTTATCGCATATCCATTATGATGCATTTTTCGCAGGAAAGCCAGTGCACATTCCACAATACGTATTTATGTACTTACATATCGTTAATATTGCAACATTTGTTCGTTTTTAAAAGATTTTATTTAATTCGTCTCTTTTTATTATTCAGTCGAGTTATCTTATCATTGTTTGGTTAAACCCAAATTTATCAAAAAAATATTTGCATAAAATTTAGAATGCACATTTAGAGTGTGTAAATTTTTTTGAAGACTGGTGTAGGGTATGTAGTTCCATGGGATGGGTTTTAAATTTATAGAAAACATGCGTGTAAGTATGTAGTGTAAACTATGCATGTATTTTAGGGTGTCACGACAAAACGCTCACGCGACATAACGCTCACGCAACAAAACACTACTGGACAAAACTTGAGATTATTCTGATTTATCTAATATATACTTTATTCATTAATCTGTGATTGGATAATGTGTAAATTCGTTACGGCACGTTTTATTGAATTTCTAATTCATTTTGTTGCAAAAAATAACGTTTGTATACATACGTACGAATGCGTGACCATGAGCGTTTTGTCTCCTGAGCATATTTCTTCTGTGCTTATAATGTCGCGTGAGCATTTTATCTGTGAGTATTATGTCCGTTAGTGTTTTGTCGCGGAGCCGGAACTTAGAATCGTTCCTGGAATCCCGGGACATATAATGTAACATAAATTTCATTATATTTTTTTTATTTAAAAAAATGTAAACAATATATCTATTAACTGAATAAATTGTCATAATAAAATTAATTTATTTGAAATAGCTTCTTAAGAATAATAAATATTTAAATGATAATTCGAAAGCCTATTTTTAGATTTGGCACAAATATTTCCAGCAATGTAAAAAACTCTTTCAGTAAGGGTCGAAGTTGGTTTCATAATTAAAAGGGGTGAAAACAATATTTTTAAATTATCTGTTCTGTATCCTGTCGGCATGTTTATTTTCATTTCATTTCATTAAGTCCAGCCTATTTTTATTTACGCTATTTCGTAGTTTTGTCTTGGACAACTCCTTATTTAATTCTTCATTCATCGTCAAACACACAATTCTCTCATCTTCATCAGAATCTCAAAAAGTTTTGTCCATCGTGGAATCGTCAATAAAATAATGATACATTCGCTTTATAATAATTCGCTTTATAAACAAATGTGCAATTATGAGCTATGGACGTGCACATTCACTCTATTGTCACGGATATTCCATTAGATCCGTCTTGTTGAAGCGTGTGGAATCTATTGTTGATTTGGGTATCACTTTTGATCCTCAGCTCACCTTTCACAACCATATCAAAAAAGTCGCTGACGTTTCCTTTCGTCGACTTGGATTTGTTTTGAGATATGCAAGATTATTCTCCAATCCTTTGTCTTCTCGCTTGCTTTTCAATTCGCTTGTGAGAAGTAAGCTAGAGTATAATGCGATTGTGTGGAATCCGCATGAAGCAAATTACTCTCTGATGATTGAGAAAGTGCAAAAAGCATTTCTTCATTTCCTATATAGGAAAGAATATGGGTATTACCCATATCTCTACCCCACTCCTTTCCTTTTGGGCATGCTTGGGTATAATTCCCTTGAACTTCGGAGAAACTTCTCATTAATTCGTTTCGTTCTCCTGCTCTTACGTGGTAATACGTCATGCCCGTTGTTGCTGGAGCAGTTGGGGCTTTATGTCCCTAATCACTATGTGCGTGGTAGACATCATCATTTGCTGGCTGTACCTCCTGCCCGCATAGTCCTTTTTCGAATGGCTCCTATTCCAAGAGCTATCCGACTTCTTAATGAAATCGTTGCTGCCGAGACTGAATGTGATATTTTCCACCTTAGTGAGCGTAAATTGTCGGAAATTACTCTAACCCATTTATCTGGTAGTCTGCGCTCATCATTGTTTTCATGATTGATTGTGATTTATGAGTGAAATTTTGATTAACTCTCTTCCATTTGGGCCTTACAGGGATGTTTTGTATTTGTAGTTGTTTCTTACATATTTATTGAAACTGGCTGTAGGTGCAAGGCATTCCTTATGCTATATTTTATTTGATATTTTTACTTTATCTGTTATTATTAAATGCTATTTTTTATGTATGTATGGATGTATTTATGTTTATGTTTAATTGTTATTTTGTTTTTTTTCTTTTTTGTGTTATATTTTTTGACCATTGTGGCGCTTTAGGAATTCCTGTTATGCCACAATGGTCTGTTTAAAATAAATAAATAAATAAATGATTACATACATATACATAATAGTTTCATCGTTGGATATACATTTGTCTTCATTTAAAGAACGTTTTGATCGAAATATTTTTCCCCGGATTCGAGATACGAATCCCCGGGACATTGACATCAAAAATTCCGCGGGTCCCCAGGAAATTCGACCCAGATAGAAACCCCAGTGGGTTTATATAATTTTTACAGGGTACACATGTCTGCTTTAAGCTTAGAAACGCACTGGTTGTTTTTTATCGCTTTAAAATCTATGAAATCGATATTCCCAAGTAGCAGTAGGAGAGCGATGATTCTAATTTTTGTTAGTCTGTGGTAGTCTGATCTTTATAAATTTGTTTTGTAATTAAATCCTACATATATTATATAATATAATTAAATCTAAGGCCATTACTATCGATCGATAAATATATATTTCGCGTGACTCAGCAGGTCATTAGCACAAGTGACTAAACCCAGTATTCATTCATTTTCATACAGATCAAATTAATTTTCCCTATTTTCTTTGTATTGATTTTGATTTTGAACGTTAATGTCGAAAGTAATAACATTTTTCTTCCGATGCTTGATGCCACTCGGTTTCTGCTTGTTTTCTCATACATTTTGTAATTTGCGACTCCAGTTACCTTCATTACTGGTTAAAATTGTTGATTTGCAATGTTTCGACCGGTAAGCGTCCAACCGGTCGGAGGCTTCGCCACCAATTAGTCGATCGTTGTATTGAAGTGAATATCTTGGAAATTGTTCTTTGTTGTCAATCAGACCCGATAACCTTTTGTATGTCAAAATTTTCAATCGCCCACACTTTTCAATTCGATAGTATCGTAATTGTAATCAATTTTACGTAACCTGTTCACATCCGACGACTATTAGTTCCTTTTTTTCGTTTCTTATTTATTGTATTGTATTCGATTGTACACTGTGCAAAAAAAGTAGCTGACAGTTTGGAGATAATCACTTGATAGCGACCTTGTGGTGGTGTAATTGCTTGGTACATCTCAGTCCTCTGCTATCATCTTCAACATCCATAAATACCTGGCAATGTTTCATTATAAAAATATTTCATTTTTAATATGGCAATGTCCTTCTAAAAATACGGCAGGTAAATATTGTTTCAAAAAATTACGATTTAATTTATCTATTTGCTTTAAAACAAGTATAAGTCGTATTTACACAATGATATGACATAACATGGGTAACTTTATTTTCATAAAATCATAAAAAGTTAATTATATTAACTTAATTTAAAGCAGGAAATGTCAAAATTTTTCCTTTATATACAAAGTATCAGTAGAAAAAGTATTGCGTTCATAAATTATTTTTTATTTGAAGCCAAACATATTTAGTTTTTTTGAAACTTTAAAATAAGGTTATTTTTATTCAGTGCAAAGTTGAGTTGGGTATTACACCATTTCAATTATTATTGTGCAATAATGAGTCACCACTAGATAATATGGACATATGTGTATATACAGAAAAGTGCTTTGTGGGATACAAAGTAATTGGTTCGTTGGCCTCTGTTGTCAGTCACTTCTCTGTTTGACAATTGTTGGAGTCGGAAATACTGGGAAATATAGTCAAAACTCAAATTTATTTAATTAACCAATCGTATTGTATACTCATTATTTTGAAAATAGTTTTACAATTTGTAAATAGCTCCCGGCTACAATCCCACGGGCCATCATATAGATATACATATTCTCAAACTCTAATGAAATTCTAAAATATCCAAAAAAAAAGTAGAATCTAGTCGGATCGATCCTCCTAGTAATTAAAATATTGCTATTTGGCC
Organism: Arctopsyche grandis; assembly: GCF_051622035.1. Classification (NCBI taxonomy): domain Eukaryota; kingdom Metazoa; phylum Arthropoda; class Insecta; order Trichoptera; family Hydropsychidae; genus Arctopsyche; species Arctopsyche grandis. The sequence continues at coordinate 17,359,272 of NC_135358.1, forward strand.
TTAGTTACCTCTGCATTACATAATAAATGATTTGTATACAATCTCAAGAAGGCAATGTACTGAGTTAACGATGACATTTAGTTTTACGTTGTTTTCGTTAAGTGTATATAAAATAGTGTAAATGTTTGTTGTTCATGTTTAAGTATCTTATGTACAGATTTTTCAATTTTAAACATGATCAGTAAGTACCACAAGCTCTATAATAGCCTGGGTTCAAATCATTTGACATCTTATAACGATTGCACGTCACGCTAATTCATGTTGTGTCACAACTGGCTTAATCTTCGTTTGTAATATGTGTAGGTACATCAATTGTGATACAATACACTTTAAACTTCAGAACCGTTAACAAATATCTGTTTAAAGCTTTGTATTTATTTTTTAAATATTTACTTACAGCTATTCTAACAAAAAATGTAAAAACTATTTATTTTTATCTAAATATGTATTATTGTGATGTTTGTTAAGTCATCATCATAATCTACAGCCGCTCACCATCCACTGCTGGATGAAGGCCTCTCCAACACGCTTCCAGCAACTGTCATCCATCTCACCCCACACATTTTCCTAATTCCGTCCACCCATCTTCCCTGCGGTCTTCCTTTTACCCTTTTGCATTCTCTTGGGTACCATTCAAGTACTTCTTTTGTCCACCTTTCGTCACGTGGCCTGCCCATTGCCATTTAAATCTCTTTACTCTATCCCCATGTCCACTACCCTTGTCATACTTCTCACCCACGTGTTCCGCTTCATGTCTTTCCTCGTTATGCGGATCATACAGCGTTTCATACTTCTTTGAGTGCATTGGACTTTGTGTAGCATCTTGGCGCTCAGTGTCCAAGTTTCACATCCATACGTCATCACTGGCAAAACGCATTGATCGAAGATCTTTTTCTTCAGGTAGAGTGGCATTTTTGATTTAAAAACAACATTCATTCGTTCAAATGCACTCCATCCTAATCTCACACGTCTCTTTATCTCTTCATCTTTACTACCGGACATGTCAATTATTTGACATAAATATAAATAATTATTTACTACTTCTACTTTTTTTCATCTAATGAGATGCTATCAGAGATTTTGCTAAATATAGACAATTAATTCTAGTGCTTTCACTATTAATTACATGAGGGAAATAACAGAGTTGCACTTTAAATTCTAGCTATAACGATTGATAGTCGTTGTAAGTTGTTAACCAAATGTTATAATAATACTTGAATATATAATTTAAAGGTACGTCACGCCACGTCACCCATGGTGATTCAGCATATTTGTATAGCAAACTCTGACCTTGTCATTAAAATATATAAACAATTAACATTATATGATAATCATGAGTAAAAATAATGTAATATGAATGGTTAAAATTGCAACAAAAAAGTCTTACTAAACAGTAAACGTTATATAATTAAATTAATTGATTTCGCATTTTTTTATTTTCCAGGACTATAACCTCACATGGAATACCAGCGATCCTCAATTAACACCATGTTTTGAGAAAACGATATTAGTGTGGACGCCATGTGCTTTTTTGTGGGTGTTTTCGTTCATGGAGATATCTTACATCCTCCATAGCAAAGATAGAAATATTCCATGGAATTTCCTTAACTTAATTAAACTTTTTATAACGAGCTTATTATTGGTACTAACACTCGTCGATTTGGGATTTGCCGTTCATAAATCTTCAGGAGGAGAAGACGTACCTGATGTGGAATATTACTCCCCTATGGTTAAAATAATTTCATTTGTAAGTATTGTTTTACACTATTATTTTGATAATCTACTATCAAATCTGTAAAATGTGTATTTATTTTTGTTCAAGTGTTTTTCGGGAGTTCTTTTATTCTACAACAGGAGATATGGCTTGAGAACGTCCGGTTTATTATTCTTGTTCTGGTTTCTATTGCTGGTGTCTGGTATACCACAGTTTAGATCAGAATTGATTAGATATTTTAATGAAGAATATATAGATAGATCAATTTATCCATTTGTTAGTTTCATGATATATTTTCCATTGGTGTTTATTATGCTCATTCTTAATTGTTTTGTGGATGCACCACCAAGTGAGTCGCCTTACAAAACCCAAAAGGTAAGAATTAAACAGTATAGTTTTCGTTATAAATGTAGGTAACCAACAATTTTTTTTTCAATTAAATATTTTTTTCAGAATCCTTGTCCGGAGCGTAATAGTAGTTATTTATCAAGAATCCTATTTGCATGGTTTGATCCACTTGCTTGGGTTGGCTTTAGAAGGCCTTTGGTGATTGAAGATTTATGGTCTATGAATCCAGAAGACAGTTCTGCGGAAGTAGTGCCTTTATTTGACAAGTATTGGAATAAATCTCTCAAGAAATTTAACGAGTAAGCAACTTAATTTCACCATTGAATTTTGAAATATCAGTTTTATTTTGATTAATCCTATATCATTTTTAGTGTACAGCCTGTTGCGAAAGCATCCTATACAAAATCTTCGGGCAACGTTGATTTCGGCAACACCAAAGCAAAGAAACAGGCTTCTATTTTACCAGCACTCTGTAAGGCCTTTGGACCTACGTTTGCTTTCGGATCGTTCCTCAAATTTACCCAAGACGTTATGACATTCATTTCCCCACAAATATTGAGGTAATTGTTTGTCATGGTTGAATTCAATCTAAGTATTTTTACATTATCTTATTAACAAAACAATTTTCAGTTTGCTGATATCATTTGTAGAAAATGGAGAACATATGTGGAAAGGATTCTTATATGCTGTTCTATTATTTGGTACAGCTGTTATTCAAACTCTCGTTCTTTCACAATACTTTCACAGAATGTTTCTCGTTGGATTAAGAATACGTACAGCATTGATCAGTGCAATTTACAGAAAAGCCTTAAGATTGTCAAATAGCGCTCGAAAAGAGTCTACCGTTGGTGAAATCGTGAATTTAATGTCGGTCGATGCTCAAAGGTAGTATTGGATTATTTTTTTTCTTTTAAATTTCTCTTATGTATTATATTTTTTAACTTAAAACTTAATTTTCAGGTTTATGGATCTCACAGCTTATTTGAACATGATATGGTCTGCCCCTCTACAAATAACGCTAGCTTTATACTTTCTTTGGCGTATATTGGGTCCCTCTGTCTTAGCTGGCCTCGCTGTAATGATCATACTCATACCCGTCAATGGGTTCATTGCAAATCGTGTAAAAACACTTCAAATCAAACAAATGAAGAATAAAGATGAGAGAGTCAAACTTATGAATGAAGTGCTAAATGGTATTAAGGTAAGTGTATTATTGTCAAACTCAGTTAAAGTTAATTTATTATTCAATAATTTATAATACTATTATCGTATATTTTGTACAGGTACTTAAATTATATGCATGGGAGCCTAGCTTTGAAGCACAAATCTTGAAAATCAGAAATAGAGAAATAAAAGTTTTGAAACAGTCGGCGTATTTAAATGCTGCAACTTCTTTCATTTGGTCCTGTGCTCCATTTTTGGTAAATAACTAATTAAAATTGTACATATTGTCAACTTTTGGTTTTTAGGTTTTTATATTTTTACATACATATATACAAATATACCAGGAAGGCTTAACAGGTAAACCCCAAATGCGCCTTCCTGGTCCACATAATTATTACAAAGATACATGTAAATCTAAACAATATCTGACATCTATGGTCAGATATTACAAACATCGTATTAATACGATAAATAACGATGAATAACTTTCATGTAACAATACGAATTTTATATTCGATAAACAACCACAGAGACATCTATGGTGAGCAATATGGCGAAACCTAAGATATAACAATAACTAAAGGTTCGCAACAGAAAATTGGGAGGGAAACGCCAATTTTTACAGGAATCGTTTCAATGAAAATCAGAAAAATTAGCAAATTCTGATAAGAAACGATCGACCTCGACAAACCAAGGTCTGGCCAACAGCGAAACTCGACGGGAATCGAACTCGTAACATCAAGTACGAAATAATTCAACATTCACCACTAGACCACGCTGCTGGTTATTATTATATTAACCGAAGCCACGCTTACCTATGCATAGCTCACTCGTTAGTGTATACACTTACCAGTAGTGGATCCCGATCAAAATCAAAAAATCGATTTTTTAACGATTAAACCATATTGTTCCTCTTTTCTATTTTAAAAGCCTATTTTAATTAACTGTATCTTCAATGAATTTTAATTTAATAATTTATTGCTATATTATATATGTATGTTTATATGTATTGTGTTATTTAAGTGTAATGTTGAAAATAACATTACGAAATTGCAGTGATTACTTAATTATATTATATTTATCTGTTTTATAAGGTAACAATTCTGACTTTAATAACATATTGTTATGTGGATGACAGTAATGTTTTAACTCCGCAAAAAGCATTTGTATCTCTCACATTGTTCAACATTATGTATTTGCCAATCAATCTGCTGCCAATATTGATTGTTTATGTTGTTGAGGTATTTTAATTTTTATAAGTATGAAGTATGCCAAGTGCTCTTCTTCAATAGTCGTAATTTTTCACACTACTTGAACTACATACGTATGTGACTAATGAAATCAAAGAATATATTGAATACGAGTTATATTCTTTATACTGGAATAATAAAAATAAAAAAAACCCCTTATGTCTATGTCAAAATTTGCACAATGTATTTAGGTGTCGGTGGCACTTTAATTCTTTAATTACATCCTTTGTAATCTTCTTTGAATTTTTAACATAACATAGGTTTCGCTTGTAACATTCGCTACTTTCGTGCTCTCCGATCCAAGTAACATATTGGATTCCAAGACAGCCTTTGTCTCTTTATCATTGTTCAACATACTACGATTTCCTCTGTCTATGCTGCCCATGATGATATCTAACGTAGTTCAAGTAAGTCGTTCAAAACTTTCCGTTCTTCCATCTATCGTATTTTTCCTTATTTACGTATATTGTATTTCTAGTAGAATTAAAATATGTTATAGTTTTATTTGCCAATGTTTTAGACTGCCGTTTCTGTTAAAAGATTAAACAAATTCATGAATGCTGAAGAATTGGATCCTACGAGCACAGAGCATGATAAATCAGAAAGTATGGGAATTATTTTATCAAATAATTACATTATGAAGTCTTTTTGAGATTTATAGAATGATTTTATTTTAGTTAATCCTCTTGTAATTGAAAATGGACGATTTTCTTGGGGTTCTCAGGAGCCCACTTTACACAACATCAACATAAGTATTCCGTCAGGGTCTTTGGTTGCCATTGTCGGTAGTGTTGGCTCTGGTAAAAGCTCCCTTTTGTCAGCGTTTTTGGGTGAAATGGACAAAATAACTGGTCGGGTCAATACATACGGCTCAATTGCATATGTCTCCCAACAAGCATGGATACAAAATTGCACTTTACAGGATAATATTCTGTTTGGAAAATCTTTGGATAAAACTTTATATAATTCTGTTGTGGATGCTTGTGCATTAAAACAAGATCTGGATATGCTTCCTGGGGGAGATCAAACTGAAATTGGCGAGAAAGGTATATTTCTATTATGCACCCAATGATATATACAATTGGTATTATGCACCCAATGACAAACATCTATTATGCACCCAATGACAAACAATTGGTATATACATATATATACTATATGGGCATACTATGCAATTTTTCAGGGATAAATTTATCTGGTGGTCAAAAACAGAGGGTGTCACTAGCCAGAGCCGTGTATTGTGACAATGATGTATATTTCCTCGATGATCCTCTAAGCGCTGTTGATTCACACGTTGGTAAACATATATTCGAACATGTCATTGGACCATCCGGAATACTGAAAAAGAAAACAAGGTTACTTGTTACACATGGTATTACGTATTTGCCTGGAGTGGATAACATAATTGTTCTCAAAGATGGACATATCACAGAAACTGGAACATACAAAGAATTATTGGCAAAGAAAGGCGCCTTTGCCGATTTTCTATTACAACATTTAAATAAAGTTTCTGACCAGGGGGAGTCTGGTTAGTGTTTTTTTTTCATTGTATTATTTTGTATATTATGCACTCATGAAATATTTATTTTTCTTTTAACATAGAACTGATTGAAATAAAACAACAATTAGAGCACAGCTTAGGTAGTACCGAGTTTTTAAATAAATTGCAACGAGCTCGATCTTTATCTGAAAGTGCATCTGAAACTAATTCAGAACAAAAATCACCGTATCGTATGTATTTTTTTTATGTTTTTAGTTTTCAAAAGTATTTCATAATATGCATAAATTAAATGTCGTAATATTTTTGTTCGTTACAGCTGAAGTCAAAAAACTAACTCCCGAAAAAACCCCCGAAGCTAATAATGTGAATCATAAAGAAAAAGCAGCCGATAATAAACTTATTGAAGCTGAGAAAGCCGAAACTGGCAGTGTAAATATTCCTTTTATTAAATATATATGTACATATGTATATATTTACATATTTTAGAATTTATTTGTGGAAGCTTAAGCTTTGTGCGTATGAACATATGTATGATGGCCAATACAGAGATAAAGAAAAATCTCAAAGTTACCACAAATGATTTTTCACCTTCATACTAACATCTACTCTTATTTTAGGTTAAATGGCGCGTTTATTCCCATTATTTGGTTAGCATTGGATTATTTTTATCTATTGCAACTATTGTTATGAATTTAATATTTCAATCGTTTTCCATTGGTTCGAATGTGTGGTTATCGATATGGTCTACCGACAAAGATTTGGTAAGATTTTACTCTTACGATTTTTTATTCATAGAATATATGTACGTATAGATTTGATATTTATCTATTTTTTCAGGTTGTAAATGGAACTAATGATCCACAAAAACGAGATATGTACTTAGGAGTCTATGGAGCTTTGGGTATTGGTCAAGGTAACATCTATTTTTTTTTTTACTAATGATGCTTTTTTTATCGATTCATGTCCCCTTTTGTTATTTAGGTAATACAAGCTCAATCTTATTACCCATAATAGCTAATTTTGATTATACGTTTAATGCGTTAAATTAAAATCAATGCATTTGGGACATACAGTAAATGAAAAAACCACAATTTTATTTTCCACAATTCGAAACATTCCTCGGACACCAATAATATGTATATGAATGCATTCATATTTAAAAATCTGCACCAAAAATTTTTCCATATATTTCGTCCACCAAATATGTATGTACATCCACACATCTTCTTGTTACCATGCTCGTCCTATTAATGATCATTCTTCGTCTCTTTCGATGCTTCCTGTGTCAACTTCATAGTTTATGTTCGTCTTTTGCATTGCCATTTGAATGATTTTTGATGTTCTTTAGTGAAATGGTTAGTCATTGCTATATTTTTTATGCAATAAGTATTTTGTCTAAAAATATAAATCTTAAATGGGTTTAGCAGTGACTTGTAGTTATGTATCAATTTTTACGTTGAGATTTGCACTATTATCATAAACTTGCACAGCGTAGATGTTAATTATTTCATGACACCAGAATATGTTGGCCCAGCATATTTATTTGCAAATTTAGCATGTGTTTCTAATATTATTTTTGTTATTAACTTTATACATAGCATGGTTTTGAAAGGAATACTTATTTACAAAAAAAGTTTTTGTAAACAGAACTTTCAATTCATTTACATTTTATTTCATAAATTTGTGGGATGTCTACATATGCTTCATAGTAACTATTTCTACACACAGTTTTTATTTATTTAATTGTCGATATAACATAATACCTCTAGTTTAGAAATGTGAATTTTGGTAGTGAAACTGTACTGTACTGTATATTTATATCGTATTTATAGTTAGCGATATATACATAAATAAATACAGCTTTTCAATTACCCTGGTTTAGTGGTTACGGTGTCCGTGTCATCTTTGGCGTTGTACATTGGAACGTTGGACGCATCAGCAATCTTGCATGTACATATGTTGAGTGCAGTTTTGCGCGCTCCGACTACTACCTTCTTCGATGTCACTCCTGTTGGCCGTATCCTCAACAGGTTCAGCAAAGACGTAGATACATTGGATAATGTATTGCCGATGACCCTGCGTGGATGGGTGTCTTGCTTTTTTGCGGTATGACGCGAATATTAGAATTATGTATTTTGATATTGAATTTTGCTTTATCTATTTAATCTGTCTTCGTTCTTTGATTCTGTGGTATAAAAAGGATTGAATATTAAATTGTCTTGAAATCATAATCAGTCACTAACATTTTGGGATTTGTGTTTTTTCATTTATTGAATATTATTTGTATACATGACATCTTGGGGAATTTTTCACTTGTAATAAATCATTACATATGTACATCAAATATTTTAATTATCATTATTGTAAATTTTCAACATTCATTTTAATATTTGCATTCTTTTGTTTTGGCAATTATTTCTTCTGCACTTTGGCTGCACTTAAAATTTATACAAAGTTGTTATGAAATATCATTTCAAGTAATTAAAAAAAAATCAAATAAATTATTTTATTGTACCTACACATGTATAATATTAAAAGATTATTTTAATCGAATAATTTATTTAATTTTTACATTTCTTTTCAAATATAAGACTTAATATTAAATTTGAAGAGAGCCTTATTTTTTAAATACTTGATTTGAGCAAGTTAATGCACTCACATATAATACATATTTATATTCATAATATGATATATTTTTTCGTGATTTCTGATACTGCAATATTTTTCCAGTTTTGGCATATTATTTTCTTTGTTTGATTTTGGCCGTTGGAACGGTGAACTCGTCTGCTAAATTGCACATGTTCCTATTGACAAATATATTACGATGCCCTTTTAGTTTCTTCTCCAACATCCCCAATGGCAGAATAATGAATATATTCTCAAACGATCTAGATACAGTCGATAATTCCTTACCGATAAACCTGCGTCAAACATTGATTGGAACCATAAGGGTTTGTAATAGTTTTGTAACCAATTGGCATTGCATCGTTACTGAATGGGTCTACTATCATCATGGATAAAAACTTTACGTAAATCACATGAACTACTATTACAAGAATACATTCTAAATTTGCTATACGCATTTACATACATACATACATACATACATCCCTTAACCATTTAATTCACAAACTCAAGTCAACTGTTCCTCCAGTGACAGCAAATATTCAATGCTCGGTCAATTTTTTCTGCCTCTTAGCTAATAATAGGGGTTTAGTTTCGTGAATATAGGATAATTGATACTGCAAATAACAATATGTGTAGCATTCAACACCACTAATATGATGATAGAATTATTTATTTATTTTTCATTTATGGTTTGTATGTATGTACATATATTCATAAAATGGTTGTGTCTTTACATACTGTATGTTCATCATTGGTGATTCAATAATAACAAATGCTTTTTAAATTTAGAAATACACTTAAAACATTTCCATTCTTGTCATGATTAACACTTTCACTGCGGTATATTTTTTCATGGAAATATCCAATCTGGTGGAAGATTTTTCGAAATCATTCTTATCTCAACTATTGGGAATATCGTGCCAAAATTTGGCTGACATTCAGTCTTTATCCATTTGAATAACATTGAATTTTTATCTTAATAATGTATTTTAAACTGTTTCCGATTAAACCCATTGGAATTAGAAAAAAATGTGTTCGAATTATTTCAAAATTTTGGAAATTCTGAAATTGTGACATTTTTCAAACGAAATTTCATTATGATCAAAAACGTATTTCATTTAAAGGACAAACTATTTGCGTTAGTATATATGTATCTGTATTACCCTTTTTAAGTTTTAAAGGTTAATATTATATCTTTACATAATGTAAACTTGCAAACCTTGTAAATTCAAAATTACAATTTGTTCAAGGGAAAAGAACGGAAAATATTTTATGATCATCGATGTTTTTAAAAATTTTACACTTGAGTTTGGAATAGTTCTAAAATGTAACATAAAAATTCTGACCAAAAGTAGATTGATGGGATTTATTTAGTGATTGCAATCATCAAGAGACGGATCAAAAGTGAATTTACGTACCCCCTGCCAGATTGGAAATATTTTATAATACGTGGATTATTCATACCCCGTAGTCAATGTGTTAATATTTAAAAATTATAGTTATTTTGTTTGTGTGCCATAATGCGGAATGTGAGCATTGCTTGTGATCTGTATGTATGTAGTTAGTGGGATCAAACCAACAGCGATTTTTAACGTAAATAAATGAGGGTGTAAATGGGTTACAGCGCTGGTTTCGTTCTTTGGCGATTTGGCACCGCTACTGGGATGCTGGATGGCTGCTAAATTGATGCATGATGTTATGCTAAACGGAATAATGAAAGCGCCTCTTAATTTCTTTGATACTACACCCTCAGGCAGAATACTAGCTAGGTTTTCTAAAGATATTGATGTTTTGGACACGTCGCTGCCCCGAGAAATATCTGATTGTATCTATTGCGTTTATGAGGTAACTTTCAATCTGTATTACACCACACTGAAGTTGTTAGTATTGCACATTAACTTCATTTGGAAATATAAAAAAATAACATCTAGCGATCATTTTGCCTGACTAACATCAACATGTTTAATTCAAAATAAGATTGTTATTTGATAAATTTACTGAGCTTATATAACGTATATATTATATTTAAAAATGAGATACATATTATCTAACATTTTTTATAATCCTGCTTCCATATTATACTTTGCATGTTATTCATTTAATGTTCACTTATCTGCCATCATACCGTTTCTCACGTAAATTATATTATATGTATATTGATTGTATAAACGAATTTAATTTCTCAAATTATAACTTGGTAATAGATTCTCATCTAATATTACACTTTCAAATAATGTTATTAAACTTTATATGTAGTCTGTTTTATTGTATATAAATACTCCATGGTAAAAATACCGTAATCTCCATTTACGTAATATAAATTGGGATATTATTTTATGTCAAAACTGGGAAAATGTTCACAAAATCTTGTTTTGAATTTAAATAGACTCACATAATTTTAATGTTTCAGGTCATCGCAACCTTAGTTGTTATTAGTATATCGACTCCAACATTTATTGGCATTATTATACCTATTGGATTCGTTTATTACTTCATTCAAAGATTTTATGTAGCCACGTCCAGGCAATTGAAAAGGCTAGAATCTGTATCACGATCTCCAATTTATTCACACTTTGGTGAAAGTGTTACCGGAGCATCGACGATTCGTGCATATGGTATACAAGATAGGTAATATTTTATTTATTAGTTTATGCACTGAACTTCGTTTTTCATTCGTTTAGTATTTTATATGTAATTATTTTCATAGATTCATGGAAGAATCTGAGGACAAAGTGGATTATAATCAAGTGTGTTACTACCCCAGTATAATAGCCAATCGTTGGTTGGCTGTCAGATTGGAAATGATCGGAAATTTGATAATATTATTCTCGGCCTTGTTTGCCGTTTTAGGCCGAGATAGCATTAATCCTGGATTAGTGGGACTCTCCGTCAGTTATGCACTTCAAGTAAGAAATTAATTGTTCGGAAAATAAATGTGGAAAATCTCATGATGGTTACTAATATTTTTTTTTTTTAACAGATTACCCAAACTCTGAATTGGTTAGTAAGAATGACTTCGGAAGTTGAAACAAACATTGTCGCTGTTGAGAGAATTAAAGAATACGGAGAAACAGCGCAGGTCTAAATAATATTCATGATCGATTGATCAGTATATGTTTTTCAAATTTTTGGGATGCAATTTAAAAACAGTGACATTTTCTATGTTAAATATGATTGCTATACTAAATAATTTATTTTATATTACAGGAGGCGCCTTGGGAGATTTCTGAAACTGCTCCAAAAGCAGACTGGCCTTTGGAAGGTCAAGTAACCATTGAAAAGTTGGTGATGCGGTATAGATCAACAACTGAACCGGTTTTGCACGGCGTCTCATGCGAGGTAAAATCTGGAGAGAAAATTGGTATTGTTGGCCGTACTGGTGCTGGAAAGAGTACATTAACTCTTGCATTGTTCAGGTTTGTTAAAAATTTGAATTTTTACATAAGCATATGCATACGTATATAAGATAAAATAAATTTATTTTACTTTGTAGAATTGTAGAGCCACATAGTGGACGTATATTGATTGATGGAATTGATATTTCCAAATTGGGTTTACATGCTTTACGTTCTCGACTTACAATCATACCACAAGACCCAGTCCTTTTCTCCGGGAGCTTGCGAACGAATCTGGATCCATTTGATATTTATTCTGATGATGCTGTATGGCGTGCGCTGGAACATGCTCATCTCAAAGCGTTTGTTAAAGGTGGGTTAAGTCAAATATGTAAAATGAAATAACATGCATATCTTTGAATGATGTTTATTTTTTCTTTTGTATAATTTTTTAGGATTAGCCGCGGGTTTGAATCATACCATAAGTGAGGGTGGAGAAAATCTATCAGTTGGTCAGAGGCAGTTAGTCTGTCTGGCTCGTGCTCTTCTTCGAAAGACACGTTTGCTAATTTTGGATGAAGCTACGGCTGCCGTAGATCTAGAAACAGATGATCTTATTCAGGTACTTCAATGGATTTCATCTATTTATTAAGTATTTTCAATTAATAATGACTAAAATGTATACGTGTTTTTATTTACAGCGGACAATTAGAACGGAATTCGCATCGTGCACAGTTTTAACGATCGCCCATCGATTGAATACAATAATGGACTCGAATAGAGTGTTAGTTTTGGACAAAGGAAATTTGGCTGAATTTGATTCCCCAGAAAAATTATTAGAAAATAAGAAATCAATATTTTATGGCATGGCTAAAGACGCCGGACTTGTTAATTAATTAGTTCTAATTTTGTGTAACAATATTCCCAGCGATGGAATTATTTTTCATTTTTTATTAATTGTTTTACAATATGAAAATTCATTTTTTACGCTCATGTAAGACAATGCGCAGATGGAAAGATCAAATTACTTATGATGGTGTTATAAATTTGCTAGACAAAGTGCCTGTTTTTGTAAATTTACATTTGTGTAAACTAACTTAATGTTTAGACTGATTTTGTATGCCATCGGTGCCACTGTTATATATTAATTATTATCTTTGTCCATTTTAATGTTATTTGTATGTATGTTTGTAAATTATACATGTTCATTTTATATATTCTCATTTGATCAACATTATTTATATACGTAAAAATTAAATGAGAAAGATTATTGCATTGTTATTATATACATAATTGAACAATACAATACACAAGTGGGCAGTCACTTTTTGATCTAATGTATCGAATTTCAATGTAAAAGTGATGTTTATTGTTATGTATAAATGGTTTTAAATTATTAATAATTGTTGTGTGTTTATCTGCACTCTTCACAAAAAATCTCAATGATATGCAGACAACTCTTATCATACTGAAAATGAGTTCTAATAATAGAAAATTACAAATACATATTTATGTACATAAATGTGTACTATATAAGTGAAATAATGAATAATATGTATAATATAATGGAACAATGTTATTGTTTTTAATACAAATTTCAGAATTTATACCTTTCTCTCATCATTCAGTTTATATAAAACGAAATATTACAAAACTACAATTGGTAAAAATTGAGGGAAATTTTTTAATAGACTTATGTGTATTTAAATTGAGCATGTAACGCGAAATATGTTTTCAATAGCTATGGAATGCATTCCATTAAGACGATGTTCGTTTTCACAAAGTCAAATCCAATCAATATTATATTTCAATTTTCATCTTGGTAATAGTCTTTTATTTTAAAATAATGACTGTTTATGAAAACTTTTTATAACTTCGTTTTACAAATATAGAAAATAATTATTTTTAATCAGTAAAAGTAAATAGATGTTGCACATCACACTGCCAGAACTTTTTTATATATTTATAGTTGTAGTTGACTTAAAAATTAAGTACTTATTTTTATTTTGTAAGCCAGTATTACTTACTTTTTGTGTAAATAAAATATTTTCCACGTTTTCCGTTATTTTACTTGTTTTTCAGAATTTATATGACATGTAATTTATGTATAAAGAATATGTAGAATATCTATTAGTTGCCAAAAAAAGGTGATGAGACGATTAAATCTAAAAATTAAGGTCGCAATAAAACATGAAACATGACGGCCACACCAGGTAGTATAAAATAAGAGGTCATAAAACATGTTCCAAAATTTTATAAGATAAAAATAATCAATATTTTATTGGTTTTATAGTGTTGGTATAGAGCGAAGAATTTTTCATACTTTGCTTGAAAATTGAACAACACTTATAAACCTATCGGCTGACTCAAATAAAATTAAAATGGAAGTTCTAATAATTGCTTAGAGCCTTCTAAATAATCGATTATTATTTTAAAAATGGGGTAACCAACATGAGGTTGGTTGGAGTTGAGAAAAAAAATCTAAAAATATTGCCATCATCGATATAAATGAAAACCAGACTTTTTTATACAATTTTTTTTTTCAAATTAGAAAAAAACAAAAATTTAAAATAAAAAAAAAATTTGGATTATTGTAACCAACGTTTTTTTATAAAACAAAATTTTTGGATTGAACAAAAAAATCTAAAAGTATCTGCATCATCTTTAATGCTATAAATTATTGCAAAATTTAAAATACTATAATTTTTTGACCGGTAGCCAGCCTTTTTATACAACAAAATGTTTAAAGTGAGAAAAACATCTAAAAATATTCCCATCCTCTTTATGCTATAAATTATTTTCAATTTTATGGTTTCTTTCATTTCAAAAATGTGTTAAAAATTTTATAAAGTATGTAGCTGGACCTCATACATACTTACAAATGATTGAGTAATGCTAGTATATTTTACTGTTTTGACCGAAATTAACTAGGAAGGCCTAGCCTTGTAATTAATCAGTATTAACTGGTTTAGTCGTTTTGTACATGCCGCTATTTAAAAGTGGTTTTATAAAATGGAAAAATTTTGTGGTTCCCCATTCTGGGTATAAATTAATTACTTTCACTTTCCCATTCCTTCTGCGATTAAAAAAAGATTTCAAACAAAAACTTTCATCTTATTTTTTGAGTTCTATTTACTATTTACTATTTTGAGAAAATGAGTCGAATATAAAACATGAAATGATTTACACTTTTGCAGGGTTTGGTACAAGCGCTCGACAATCACCAGACAGACTGAACGACAGATACACTGAATGGCAGCTTTAAACGCAATTCTCGTCTTCTCGAGTGATAGATTGCACATCAGATGACGAGTAACCTTTCAATGTGCACAGATGCAATTATTAAAATTGAGTTGGATCTTTCTCGCGAGTTTAATAAGGCAAGATTCGGAATTTATTACTCACAATTGTTAAATTTTATCTGCCAGTTCTTTCATCATCCGTAGCATCATTGGTACTTTACATCGGAACTTTAGAAGCCTCAAAAGCATTACATGCACACATGTTAAGTGCAATATTACGTGCTCCGATCACCACCTTCTTTGACGTGACTCCAATTGGCCGAATCCTTAACAGATTCAGCAAAGATGTAGACACAATGGACAATGTATTGCCAGATACTCTCTGCGCGTGGATTCCCCATTTATTTGCAGTATAGCTTACATTCACGTTCAAATCGTGACGTTAATTGTTATATGTGGATTTTTAACATTTAAATTAAAATAATTATAGGTCGCTGCAACGTTAGCTGTTGTTAGCATATCAACTCCGATATTTATTGCAGTAATAATACCTTTAGGACTTGTGTACTATGTCATACAAAGGTTTTTCGTTGCCACATCTAGACAATTAAAACGATTGGAATCTGTATTTAGGTCGCCGATTTATTCACATTTTGGCGAAAGTATTATTGGAGCGTCCACGATTCGAGCCTACGGTATCTGAAATAGGTAAAGTCAAAATAATTTTATTGATGATTTTCACATTTTTTATATTGAATTTATTTCATACTATAGGTTCATAAAGGAGTCGGAAGAAAAATTAGATTTCAATCAAATGTATTCTTACCCAAGCTTGATCGCTAACCGTTGGCAAGCATTACGTTTGGATATGATTGGTATTTTAATAATTTTCTTTTCCGCTTTATTTGTCGTCATCGAACGAGATACAAACGACCCCGGAATAGCTGGACTTTCCATAAACTATGCACTTCAAGTTTGTAAAAATAATAAATAATCGTAAAAATATATTTTTTTCTATTAAGTTTGTAGTAAATCAGTCAATTTCTTATTTGTTTTTATGCATATAAATCAAATAAATTGAAATATATATGTATAAATATTACTAGTTATGGAATATAACCAAAACCTTTTGATATTTATTGTCTTTTGTTTTTATATTTGTCTAGATGTGGCAACATTTAATTTTTTTAATTTTAGATTACACGACTACTTAACTTACTCGTAAGAATGACTTCTGATGTAGAAATAAATATAGTTCGAGTACCATCGAGCGAATTAAAGAGTATGGCGAAATTAAGCAGGTATGATTGTTATTTATAATATAATTATATATATAAAAACGGACTGTCGCTAAATATATTTGTATATTTGTATATTTGTATGTATATTTGTATATATGTGACGGACGATCAACCGTCAACCAGTATGGGGAACAAAAATTTTTTTTTTTTCATTTTTTTCATATTTTTCATATTTTTCATATTTTTCATATTTTTCATATTTTTCAGTTTTTTTCAGGTTTTTTCAGTTTTTTTAATTTTTTTCATAATTTTCTTTTTTTTCATAATTTTCATTTTTCATTTTTTCAGTTTTTTAATTTTTTTCATTTTTTCAGTTTTTTCATTTTTTTCATTTTTTCAGTTTTTTCATTTTTTTCATTTTTTTCATTTTTTCAGTTTTTTCATTTTTTTCATTTTTTCAGTTTTTTAATTTTTTTCATTTTTTCAGTTTTTTATTTTTTTTCATTTTTTCAGTTTTTTCATTTTTTTCATTTTTTCAGTTTTTTCATTTTTTTCATTTTTTTCATTTTTTCGGTTTTTTCATTTTTTTCATTTTTTTAATTTTTTCAGTTTTTTCATTTTTTTCATTGCCGGGGGCGCTGGCGGCGCCGAAGGCGTCAGCGGCGCTGGGGGCGAAGCCCCCGGGGTGCCGAAGGCATCGGGGCGCTGGGGGCGCCTGAGGCGTCGGCGGCGCTGGGGGCGAAGCTCCCGGGATGCCGAAGGCATCGGGGACGCTGGGGGCGACGGGATGCCGAAGGCATCGGGGACGCTGGGGGCGAAGCCCCCGGAGGCGTCGGCGGCGCTGGGAGCGAAGCCCCCGGGGTGCCGAAGGCATCGGGGGGGCTGGGGGCGCCGGAGGCGTCGGCGGCGCTGGGGGCGAAGCCCCCGGGGTGCCGAAGGCATCGGGTGTGCTGGGGGCGCCGGAGGCGTCGGCGGCGCTGGGGGCGAAGCCCCCGGGGTGCCGAAGGCATCGGGTGTGCTGGGGGCGCCGGAGGCGTCGGCGGCGCTGGGGGCGAAGCCCCCGGGGTGCCGAAGGCGTCGGGGGCGCCGGAGGCGTCGGCGGCGCTGGGGCCGAAGGCCCCGGAGCGACGGAGGCATCGGGGGCAAAGGCGGCAGGAGGTCGGCGATGCACAAAACGTAGTTCGTAATTCGTAATCACTTCGTAATTCGTGCATCAATTTCTTTCCGAAACCAGTCGATTCAATATCTTTAACTTTATTTTTATTCGAGTTTCAATTCCTTTTCGAAACCACCCGTTGAAATCAACGGGCCCAACACTAGTTTAATTTATTAATTGATATTTGAAATTATAACAGGAAGCACCTTGGAAGATCTCCAAAACTGCTCCAAATCCAGATTGGCCGCTAAAAGGCCAGGTCACAATAGAGAAATTAAATATGCGATACAGATCAACCACTAGACCAGTATTAAATGATATCAGTTGTGAAATAAAATCTGGAGAAAAAATTGGAGTTGTTGGACGCACGGGTGCTGGAAAGAGTACACTAACACTAGCTCTGTTGAGGCATGGGTGAATACATTGAAGGTTATTTTAAATTGAACATAGATTGAAATAATTATTACATTGTAGAATCATTGAAGCGCATATTGATATCTCTACAATTCGAATTCATTCCTTGCGCAATCGTATCACGATAATATCACAAGATCCAGTGTTTTTTGCTGGAAGTTTGCGAATGAATTTGGATCCGTTTGATTCTTTTTCAGACAATGCAATATGGACTGCTCTCGAGCTTGCCCATCTTAAGACATTTGTCAAAGGTATGATACATTGAATTTATTAAAAAAAAAAAAATAACTTGTTAATAGAAAATATGGTATAAAATTTAAATTAAGGATTGGCAGCTGGTTTAAATCACACAATCAGGAGGAGAGAATTTGTCTGTAGGTCAAAGACAGTTGGTTTGTTTAGCTCGAGCTCTTCTTCGAAAAACGCATTTATTAATTTTGGATGAAGCTACGGCTGCTGTGGATTTAGAAACGGACGATCTTATTCAGGTGTTTTTTTATATAATAACAATTATATTTTTTAGATATGTATTTCTTTGAACTATAAATAATTATTGAAAATGACATAAAAATTTACTAACAATAAAAATAAACAATGTTCATAATATCATGTAAGAGTAATAAATATATGTAAATAATTCGTTACAGAGAACTATCAGGACAGAATTTGCTTCAAGCACAGTTTTGACAATCGTTCATCGACTGAATACGATAATTGACTCAAATAGAGTATTAGTCTTGGATAAGAGGAATTTGATCGAATTTGATACTCCAGAAAATCTACTTAAAAACAAGAAATCAATATTTTACAGCATGGCTAAAGATGCTGGCCTGATACATTAACCTGATCTTACATACATACATATGTTTGGATTTCATACGTAATTGATATTTTGTTTTTCACTAAAGGATATTATTATACATATAAATGTTTATAAACTTAATTTTGTAATTTATAATATCTATTAATTTACTACTTCATAATAAAATATGGTCAACCTAAAACAATCATATTTATGAAACATTACTAATATTTAAGGGGTTTATACAAAACGTACATATGTATACAATTGAGAAATGACGTTACAAAAAAAATGCCCTGATGATTTTAAAGTTCCTGAGACCACGCCTTTCATAACATTGAAGTAGTCAGACATCCCTATTAATTTCCAATATATGTTACTATCAATGTTTGTAAAAATTGGTGACACTCTAAAAACATGGATGAAAAGTCTTTAAAACAGATGAGACCCTTGGGAAAAATTATTTTCATGCTAATTAAAACATTTGAAAATAGGACGAAAAAAGATATTTACAAGTTTTATCTAAGTTTTACATTGCGATTGTTTTGGACAAACCTCCTAAATCTCTTCCGATTGCTTTGAAACTTTGCCATTTTTTTCGAATAAAAAACGCTTATTTATCGAAGTGGTTTTGAATAAAAAAATTAAAACCGTTTCAAAATAATTTTAATTTAATAAAAGAATAGAGGGTATGAAACCTTTTACAATATTACATTATTTGAAACCAAATTTGAGGGTTACTGATACAAAAAAGTTATTATTTGTTTGAAACAGTTAAAGTTATTAATTTATGATACGATAAAACCCCTTGGAAAACAATACACATGTATATCATGTCATGTAAAACAATCAAGAAAAATGTAAAATAGGTGCATATCATGCTGTCACACTGCATTCAATAAAAAAAATTGTTTAAAAACATACCTCTTCTATAATTTGTATATAAAATTATTATTTTGAATAAAAACAATAATTTTATTTTACTACTGCTATCTATGTTTAAAACTAATAAACAAACGATGGATAAACGTCTTACACGATATTTTTGCACCATCGTAATGGCGGAGGATCCATTTACATTGATGACCAAAATGAGCAATATGGCAAAGTATGAAAACGATCGGATAAGAGGCAAACGTTTTCCTGAATTGTAATCGTAAGTGAAACGTAAAGGAGATATGTAAGTAATAAAAATACGTTCTGTCCCTTTCGCGCGCTTCTGAGCGAGTACAAGAAGGCGCGAACTCTCAGTAACAGTATATACAGTACTATGAGATCCACTCTATAATTTAAGTATGCGCTCTTTCTTCGTCAACGAATTTCATCTTTGAGAATTGTATGAAGTAGCTAGACGTCATGGTAATTAGACTATTCGTCACATTGGGGTGGTCACAAAGACAATTTTTGCCATGAAAATCGCGAATACACAATATTTGGCACTCAAGTTCTCGTTACTATGATAGTTATCGTTAGTATGATGGACTTTTCGGCTGCCAGATGTTCCGTTATAGAGATTTTAGTGACTGTGACGAGTAATTTGTGACCAGTAATCACCGAACCAGACGTCATACATATTTACAACTGATTGTGTAATGCTAGTATGTTGTACTGTTTCGACCAAAATGAACTAGGAAGGCCTCACCTTGTAATTAATCAGTATTATCCAGTGTATGGAGTGGTCTGGTCGCTTTGTGCATATGCCGTTACTTAAAAGTGTCTTTATAAAATGGAAAACTTTTGTGGCTCCCCATTCTGGGTATAAATTAATCACTTTCATCTTATCATTCCTTCTGCTATTATAAAAATAGATTTCAAACTAAAAATTTCATCATAAAGTGATCTTGTTGATGAAAATTTGTTGGGTTATATTTACTATTTTGCTAAAATGAATCGAATATAAAACATAAAATGCTTTTCACCATTGCAATACTGAATTTTTAAGGGTTACGTCATGTTTTACAGTTATCGAATGAGCCTATTACATTCTATTTGCACGGTACATATTTGCCGCCATTATATAGTGACGTCATGTAGGGCTGCCAATCAAAAATAGCTGTTTTTTAATATCTCTCAACGAATTAAACAGAAACGTTTACAATTTTTTGTAATAACCCAATTCATATTTAAAAATTAGAAACACGTAAATATTTGTAATATCCCCTCTGCAAAAATAAATAGAATAGATAATTACTGGATTTATATTAGGACAAAAATGGTTATTGTTATACGAATAATATGATATGATAATTAATTAATTTACATATGTATGTTGTGAATTACTTCTAATCAATAACTGAATGAAATTTGATAATACAGATAGCATTGACATACAATCAACATGAATTTCAGTTATGAATACGAAATGTGTTTTAAATTTTTGCTCTTATTTAAGAAAATTCTCATCTTTGTGCTTTATTTTTTTTAGGACCTGAACAATAAATTTTTCCATGTTATCTTTCCTTGTTATCAGTAATGTAAAATGATATGTATTATATCAAGTTAGTAGTTACATTTATTTAAGTAAGTGATAAATAATGTACCATAATGCTTCCGCACTTGTAAAAATGTGTACTCTAAGCTAATAAACAACGCATATTAAATTACTATTTTTAATTCGCGGTTAGTATAATTTTATGAAAATTATAATACATATACATATGTTAATCTTATAAATCTATCGATGTATTATAAATTTATTATTAATATATAGAAGCAAAATTACTATTGATGATGAGTACAAAACTTTATGATGCTTGCTTTCAATTATATTGATATAGAAAGACATTTTTCACATTATTTTTTCCAGGACTATAATCTCACATGGAACACAAGTAATCCACAATTGACGCCTTGTTTTGAGAAAACAATTTTAGTATGGATACCATGCGCTTTTTTATGGATATTTTCCTTCATGGAGGTTTTTTATATCCTTCATAGTAAAGATAGAAACATACCTTGGAGTACTTTAAACACGAGTAAATTATTAATAACAATCCTATTGTTATTATTAACTATATCTGATTTGGGATTATCTGTATACAAGTCTTTCAATGAAGAACATGTGCCAAATGTGGAATATTACACTCCCATCATTAAAATTATTTCATTCGTAAGTATCATAAATATATAAAATATTTTTATAGCTTCTTTCTAACATAAATAGATTATATTTCTTCATTATAGGTGTACTCTGGGGTTCTCTTGTTTTACAACAAAAAATATGGCCTCAGAACATCTGGTCTACAATTTTTGTTCTGGATCTTATTATTTTTATGTAGTATACCACAATTATCATCCGAGATCAGAAAATATATTGATGAGAAATATTTGGAATGTTCTATCTATCCATTTGTTAGCTATATTATTTATTTTTTCATGGTGCTTATTATATTCATACTTAATTGTTTTGTGGATGTATCACCGAGTGAATCACTTCATCCAAAACAAGAGGTTAGCAATAATTATTTTAATGGTTTTTTTTTTAATTTATTTGATATATACGAGGCGTATCTCTTTTAGAATTCTTCTCCGGAACGTAATAGTGGTTTTTTGTCCAAAATTTTGTTCACCTGGTTTGATTCACTTGTGTGGACTGGATTTAAACGGCCTTTGGTATTGGAGGATCTGTGGTCCGTTAATCCAGAGGATAGTTCAGCTGAAGTTGTGCCTTTATTTGAAAAATACTGGAAAGAATCTCATAGCAAAATTAATAGGTAACATATGTATATTTTTTTGCCTAGAATGAATGGTGTGCTTTTTTCGATCCCTTAAACATGTATGATCTTCCCGAGAAAACTCAAGTATAATCCTTTAAAAAAATAAAAATAAAATCACTAAATTTAATGTGGGATTTTTTCCTCTTAGAAAGTCAAAAATGTTGCGACTTTTCGTTTTCAAAAATGTTACTTTTTTCCACACCCCTGAACGAATCAAGCTGAAAATTTATATTTGTATTGTTTATGTACTAACTTAGAGTTGATAAGGTTTTAGTCAGAATTCGTAAACCGAAAGTAGTATTTTTTTTTAAAACAATATTTTATTATTTTATTTTGACTTTTTAAATTATTTTCATCTTCTTGATATTTAATAAGTATAATATTTATAGTGATTCCAAGAAATAAAAAAAATTTGAACAAGATCCGACAACCCGAAGTAAAACTTTTGTCTTGCATAAGATTCCTTACATTTGAGCTCTATTTGTATTGAAAATGAGAACAGCCGATATGTGTGAACGTGACCAATGTATGTTTCCTTATAGAATTTTGTTGTTTATCCTTCTTATATTCCTTAAATACATAGATTGAGTCGTGAGTTGGCCACATCCGAATTTTTTATATTCGATTTTAATATTTTTAATAGTTCACAGCCAGGATTAAAGATATCGTACGCAAAATCCTCAGGAAATGTAATTTCTGGCGTCATTACATCAAAGAAACAAGTTTCAATAATGCCAGCTTTATGCCGAGCTTTTGGACCAACTTTTATTTTTGGGGCATGCTTAAAACTTATTCATGACACGATGCTATTTATTTCTCCACAAATTCTAAGGTATTTAATATTGTGTTGATTTGTGCATTTTTTAATTTCCTTAAATAAATAAGTGACATTTTCTAGATTACTGATATCGTTCATAGAGAATAAGGAACATATGTGGAAAGGATTTTTTTATACTGGACTTTTACTTGGTATCAGTATAGTTCAATTAGTAATTTTTTCACAATATTTCCACAGAATGATTTTAGTAGGTATAAGAATTCGTACAGCTCTGATCAGTGCCATTTACAGAAAAACATTACAACTTTCTAATAATGAGCGAAAAGAATCAGATGTTGGAAAAATTGTTAATCTGATGTCAGTTGATGCTCAAAGGTACATATAACATATTTCGCACGTTTTTCAAAATATCTTACATCTTTTAAAAATATTTCTTATTTCAGATTTATGGACCTAATTACAAATTTGAATTTGATATGGTCCACTCCATTTCAAATATCATTATCTTTATATTTTCTTTGGCAAATTCTTGGTCCATCTGTCTTAGCTGGCTTAGCAGTTATGCTTATTCTGATTCCCGTGAATGGAGTAATTGCAAATAAACTAAAAACTCTTCAAATAAAGCAAATGAAAAATAAAGATGATAGAATAAAAACTATGAATGAAGTTTTAAATGGTATCAAGGTTAATTTTTTTTAGCCAAAATAACAATACGAGTTTTTTTTCTTTGTCTTTGAAGATGTGAAAAAATACTTTCATCTTTTAGGTTCTGAAACTGTATGCATGGGAGCCCAGTTTTGAAGAGAAAATTTTGAAGATCAGAAATAAGGAGATGAAAATATTAAGACAATCGGCGTACCTAAATGCTATTACATTTTTTATTTTGTCTTGCGCTCCGTTTTTGGTAAAATGATTTTAATACTAAAATATATAAGATTTTTCAGCATTTATATGTATGTATTTGTTATTTAAATTTTTTTTAAGGTTTCATTGGTAACGTTTGCAACTTTCGTGCTCTCAGATCCAAATAATATACTCGATCCCAAAACCACCTTTGTTTCTCTGTCATTGTTCAACATATTGAGGTTTCCTTTGGGAATGCTCCCAACAGTTATAACAAACATAGTTCAAGTAAGTTTCATTTTTAAAATGTATATAACACTACTTACATGAAAAAATGTGCTAAGAATTAGAATTAATTATGAAACTTATTTTTAGGCAGGAGTATCAGTTAAAAGATTAAATAAATTTATGAATTCTGAAGAATTAGATTCTACAATAATAGAACATGACACAACAGAAGGTATGATTGACAATTCTCTAATTACTTTTAACCAGAAGTATAAGTTCTTTTCTGTATATTTGTATTTCAGTCCATCCTCTAGTTATTGAAAATGGATGGTTTTCTTGGGGCTCGGGTGAACCCACATTACACAACATCAATATAAGCATCCCATCGGGGTCTCTGGTTGCCATTGTGGGTAGTGTTGGATCTGGTAAAAGCTCCCTTCTATCAGCATTTTTAGGTGAAATGGACAAAGTATCTGGCCGGGTTAATACTTATGGCTCTATTGCATATGTCGCTCAGCAAGCTTGGATACAAAATTGCACTTTACAAGATAACATTGTGTTCGGAAAACCATTAGATAAAAAATTATACAGTTCTATCATAGATGCATGTGCATTAAAACAGGACTTGGACATGCTTCCAGGAGGAGATCAAACTGAAATTGGCGAGAAAGGTAGCACACTGTGTTGCAATGATATTCAATAATATAATTAATTCAATGGATAATATTGCAAGTCCACTTTTCTAGGGATTAATTTATCCGGTGGTCAGAAACAGAGAGTATCTCTAGCTAGAGCTGTGTATCGTGACAGTGATGTATATTTCCTCGATGACCCTTTGAGCGCCGTTGATTCACACGTCGGTAAACATATATTCGAACATGTTATTGGACCATCTGGAGTGCTGAAAAAGAAAACAAGAATACTTGTTACACACGGTATTACATATTTGCCTGAAGTGGATAGCATAATTGTGCTTAAAGATGGATATATCACAGAAACTGGAACATACAAAGAGTTACTAGCGAAGAAAGGCGCCTTTGCCGAATTCCTATTACAACATTTAAGTGAAATTTGTAATTACGCAGATACTGGTCAGTAAAAATCTTTCTCACATTGCTGAAAATTATTGTTGCAAAAGTACATATGTATATTTATTTTCACTTTTACAGAATTAGTCGAAATAAAGCAACAATTAGAGCGCAGTTTAAGCAGTGCAGATTTTATTAATATTTTACAGAGAGCTCACTCTGAAAGTAAATCAGAAACTTGTTCAGAACAGAAATCGAAGAATTGTTAGTTTTTAATATAATATATGTATTCATGTTTATTTATTAAATGAAAATTAATCTTTCACTATAGCCGATGCTAAAATTTCAACTCCTGAAAAAACACTTCAAACCAACGATGAAAGGAAATCGTCCAATAAAATAATCGGGACTGAAAAATCAGAAACTGGAAGTGTAATTATTATTGATATCCTTATTATGACTTTATATGATTTATTTCGTATTTACATAAAAAAATGTCTAACTATGTAGGTAAAGTGGCGCGTCTATTCTCATTACTTGATGAATATTGGTATATTTCTATCAATTTTAACTCTTCTAACAAGTATTATATATCAAGCATTCGCTGTTGGAGCAAACGTTTGGTTGTCAACATGGTCCAACGACAAAGAAGTGGTCAGCTTTCACATTTATTTTAATGTTTAAAAAACTCAATCACACAATCTGAAATTAAATTATAAATGTTCAGGCTGTACACGGAAGTAACAATACACAAAGACGTGACATGTACTTGGGAGTATATGGAGCCTTGGGCATTGGTCAAGGTATTATACAGACATACATACATATGAGGGGCTGAAAACCAGACTGGTACAAGTGACATTTTAAAATAAAGCTGGTTTAAGTGCTAAAATAATAGCATATATGAAATGCTATTATTTTAGCATTTAAACCAGCTTTTTTTTTAAAATGTCACTTGTACCAGTCTGTTTTTCAGCCCATCTAATGTTCATTTTAATGTAAATTTATCTTATTACTCACAATTGCTAAATTTTATTTGCCAGTTCTTTCATCGTCTGTCGGATCCTTGGCACTTTACATCGGAACTTTAGAAGCCTCAAAAGCATTACATGAACACATGTTAAGTGCAATATTACGTGCTCCGATCACCACCTTCTTTGACGTGACTCCAATTGGCAGAATCGTCAACAGATTCAGCAAAGATGTAGACACAATGGACAATGTATTGCCAGTGACCCTCCGTGCGTGGATTTCACATTTATTTGCAGTATGACTTACATTTACGTTTAAATCATGACGTTTATTTTTATATGTGGATGTTTAACATTTAAATTAAAATGATTATAGGTCGCTGCAACGTTAGCTGTTATTAGCATATCAACTCCGATATTTATTGCAGTAATAATACCTATAGGACTAGTGTACTATTTCATACAAAGGTTTTACGTTGCCACATCTAGACAATTAAAACGATTGGAATCTGTATCTAGGTCGCCAATATATTCACATTTTGGCGAAAGTATTATTGGAGCGTCCACGATTCGAGCCTACGGTATCTTAAATAGGTAAAGTCAAAATAATATTATTGATGATTTTCACATTATTTATATTGAATTTATTTCATACTATAGGTTCATAAAGGAGTCGGAAGAAAAAGTAGATTTCAATCAAATGTATTCTTATCCAAGCTTGATCGCTAATCGTTGGCAAGCATTACGTTTGGATATGATTGGTATTTTAATCATTTTCTTTTCTGCTTTATCTGTCGTCATCGAACGAGATACAATTGACCCTGGAATAGCTGGACTTTCCATAAGCTATGCACTTCAAGTAATAAATAAAAATAAATTTTCTCTCATTATCTTCATATATATGTATATACTGTTTATAACAAATCAGTTACAACTCAACTTCTTATTGGTTTTATGCATATATGTAAATATTACTACTTATGGAATATAACTGTAACCATTTCATATTTATTATATTTGTATTTAATTGTTTTTTTTTTTTATTTTAGATTACACGACTACTTAACTTACTCGTAAGAATGACTTCTGATGCAGAAACAAATATAGTTGCCGTCGAGCGAATTAAAGAGTATGGCGAAATTAAGCAGGTATGATTGTTATTTATAATTTAATTTATTCTAATTTATTAATTGATATGTGAAATTATAACAGGAAGCACCTTGGGAGATCTCAAAAACTGCTCCAAATCAAGATTGGCCGCTAAAAGGCCAGGTCACAATAGAGAAATTAAATATGCGATATAGATCAACCACTAGACCAGTATTAAATGATATCAGTTGTGAAATAAAATCTGGAGAAAAAATTGGAGTTGTTGGACGCACGGGTGCTGGAAAAAGTACACTAACACTAGCTCTGTTAAGGTATGGGTGAATACATTGAAGGTTATTTTAAATTTAACATAATGATTAAAATAATTATTACATTGTAGAATCATGGAAGCGCACAGTGGGCGCATATTGATCGATGACATAGATATTTCAACGATTGGAATTCATTCCTTGCGCAATCGTATCACGATAATACCACAAGATCCAGTGTTGTTTGCTGGAAGTTTGCGAATGAATTTGGATCCGTTTGATTCTTTTTCAGACAATGCAATATGGACTGCTCTCGAGCTTGCCCATCTTAAGACATTTGTCAAAGGTATGATACATTGAAATACCTAAAATAAAAATAAAAAACCTGTTAATGGAAAATATGGTATAAATTTTAAATTAAGGATTGGCAGCTGGTTTAAATCACACAGTCAGTGAAGGAGGAGAGAATTTGTCTGTAGGTCAAAGACAGTTGGTTTGTCTAGCTCGAGCTCTTCTTCGAAAAACGCATTTATTAATTTTGGATGAAGCTACGGCTGCTGTGGATTTAGAAACGGACGATCTTATTCAGGTGTTTAAATGTTATATAATAACAATTATATTTTTTAGATATGTATTTCTTTGAACTATAAATAATTATTGAAAATGACATAAAAATTTACTAACAATAAAAATAAACATATGTTCATAATATCATGTAAGATTAATAAATATATGTAAATAATTCGTTACAGAGAACTATCAGGACAGAATTTGCTTCAAGCACAGTTTTGACAATCGCTCATCGACTGAATACGATAATTGACTCAAATAGAGTATTAGTCTTGGATAAGGGGAATTTGATCGAATTTGATACTCCGGAAAATCTACTTAAAAACAAGAAATCGATATTTTACAGCATGGCTAAAGATGCTGGCCTGATACATTAACCTGATCTTACATACATACATATGTTTGGATTTCATACGTAATAGATATTTTGTTTTTCACTAAAGAATATTATTATACATATAAATGTTTTTATAAACTTAATTTTGTAATTTATAATATCTATTAATTTACTACTTCATAATAAAATATGATTCATTGGTTTAAAATATGGTGAACCTAAACAATCATATTTATGAAACATTACTAACATAGAAGGGATTTAAACAAAACGTACATATGTATACAATTGAGAAATGACGTTACAAAAAAATGCCCAGATAATTTTAAAGCTCTCGAGACCACGTCTTTCATAAAATTGAAGTGGTCAGACATCCCTATTAATTCCCAATATATGTTAATATTTTATTTGAAAAATTTGTTAATTGATTGAAGGGCAGTCTATAACTATGTATAATTTAGTAAGCCCTGAATTCGTCACAACCACATTTCTATGTATGTAAATATTTTTAAAGATTGCGTCAGTTCTTGCCAATTATTTTAAACTATGTATTATGTATGTATACTTTAAGTACTTATTGCATATACTGATTTTAATAAAAATTTAAATACGATTTTTACTCTGTTTTTTACAATTTTCAACAACCTTACATTTAAAATATTTATTATTAATCAAAACGTATTAAAACAACACTACATAAAATCAACTACTGCATGTAAGCTCTAACGTCTTTGTAATGTAATATGACTATGGAGAAACAAAATATATGGTTATCTACAAATGTTTATCTATTTACAGATCTGAATTATGTATGTATGTACTTTAACTTATGAGTACGAATATTGGTAAATTACTAAATTTGTACATAAGAAAAAAAAATCAACTTCCATACAATAAATAATAAATGCACAGGCACTCTAGATTTGAGGCATTTTTTTCTTATAAAATACATTAAAATATCACCTGTAAGTTTACACAACGATTTCAAAAACCAGGTACATAAAACTTAATAATTGAATAAAGTTAAGATGAAAGGTATAGTTTTCGGAAGAAGAAAATTATTACATTACAAGATTCTTTATAGTGACCTTCCAATATGTAAATATATTGTATCTATATACATGCATATGTAGATTTCTTCAAAACTAGTATATTATTAATTAAAAAAAATAATTTAATAAATGAAGTTTCAATGAGTTTCGATTTTTAATATAATTAATAAATTGTATTATATATTCATTAAAAATAGGCGAGATTCTATCAAGCTTTTACTCTCATCAATCTTCATTAAAATACTTATTTATATTTCCGTATAAAAAGTTGGCCTTTCTATACCAACAAGTTTGAACACATTTGGAAGCAGAAAAAGCGAGTTAAATCCGATCATGGCACAAGTGAAATATTTATAACTTAGTTCAACTATTATTTTGTTCTTATTTTCTAAGCTGTTCTCCGAGTTTCGTAATTCGTTTTTATCTTTACCCAATAAGGCACATACAAAAGCATACGAAATTGACTTTGCTATTGCTCTTGTAGCAATCACACCACAGAATCCAAGTATTGTCCTCAAAATGGCTAGACCCAGCATGTCGTATGATGGCCATATAATTTTATATGGTGGAATTGTGCTACTAGCAATCATATGACCCAATTGATAATTTGTCCATGCACCTATTTGTATTCCCGCACAAACGCTCACTACCATAGTTGTATCTCCTCTAAAATAAAAGAAATAATATTACATCACGAGTTTTTGTCAAAAAGTCATAAAAAAGTAAATTTACAATGTAGACATGTACAAATAGTTCTTAATGTGTATATCTCACAAAAATTCCAATCGACTCTTATCAGAATACACATCATAAAATTTGAAAAACTCAATGATTTGGATACCTAGTAGGAGTCCACTTATCACCATTAGGATAATAAACAATGACTAATATCGATATCAACAGTACGAATAAAGGTGACGAATAATTAGTCAATATAGCATTATCAAGTGCGTCGACTAAGGGCATTACAGGAATCATGATACATGCAGCTAACAACAGACCGGCTGCAATATCCTAAAATTTGTCACTTTATAAGTTATTGAACAGCTATTCACCATAGCAGACATAATAAGAAAGTTAGATTACCAAAATACTGTGCATTCCAAGGTATATTCGACTAATGCATATCAAAGAGCACCAGGTAGTTGAAATAATTAAACCCCATTGAAATGAATATTGATATCGATTCATCGTATAAAATAGAATCGAAAATGGTATTGCCATCCCCACCATTGCGTGTGTAGAAGGCATTCCATATTCCAAAGCCCATTTCTTTTGTAATTTTTGAACTGGAGGACCCGGCCTGGGCATTTTCATAATATCTTTAATGCCTTGACCTGCAACATATAACAAGATAATAATACAAATAGTCAATATAATTATTTTTAATTCAAGCGAAATATGCAAAGGGGTTTACAAATTCACAAACAATCATAACATTTGGAAATAAAAAATCAAACCTTATACATACATACAAACTTGCACTAAAGCACTACATTTACGGTACATGGGTAATCTGTGACGGACATTGCTCGCCAATTTAAATACAGCAAAAAACTTGCATTGAAAAACTTTGATTGCGACAACCACAGACAAGCATTCATTGTTAATTTAAATACAAGCGTAATAATCAAATGAAGCGAAAATTCAGAAGTGATATAGTGAAATTGAAAAAACAAATACCAATATACATCACAATGGTCCAAACCAAAACAACTCGTCTACCAACAGCTCCATCGATGTTCCAAAACCAAAAGGGAATGGATGTTGCGTAAAAGATTTCATCTCCGAGTGCTGTACAGACCGTGAATAAGTAGAACCAAAACTTGTTGGTGACTTCTGGAGGAAGCTCGGAGCTTACACGAGTCGCGTACCGAACGCCGAACCATTTCTGCACGGAAACCACCAGCTCGGGATCATCCAACCATCGAACCCAACTCGACCACATCGTCGGCTCAACTGACACTGACACTGACAATCGCTTGACAATTCGAACTAACTCGCACAAATAAATAATAATCACTCATTTTACCGTCCATGCCCGCTTTAACTGTCAAAAACATTATGTATATTTTTGTCAAATATATTAAGCACTTGTGCAACTATTACTGGGGTAAACAATTCAATTAAATTGATTTCATTATTCACTATTTATGAGAATATGGTGTTTATTTATAAAAATTGTTAATGGGTAAATAGTGATAAGAGTGTAATACTTAATTATTCAGGATAGTGCTGTAAACATTTCTTCAAATCTTTATTGAATTGTTTAAATCAGAGAACTAAATATAAAAATAATATTTACTACAGTTAAAACATACATACTTCATGTACACAATATTGATAAAATTATAAGAGACGCTATTTTGAAGTTTCCAATTGTCCAATTGATCAAGTTGTCTTTTGATAGAGTATGAAAACAAAAATTAACTTTATTAAATTACTCAATTTAGCCAAATGATAGAGTTACCACCGTTGCGTTTAAAGGTAGCATTATGTATACATAAATGTATATGAAGATGTGTATAGCTACAATCTATTCTCAATAAATATAATCTATAAATACATAATAGAATTTAAAACTAAAATAAAAATAAAAATATGCAAATTTTTCTAATGATTGTAACCAATTTGTGTTGATTTCAATATACTTTGAAAGAGATGATTATATCAAGTAATAAACAAAAAAATTACGTCAGTATTTAACCAAATTCACATGTACAGATATATATATATATATATATATATATATATATATATATATATATATATATATTTTTTTTTTTTTTTTTATTTTTTTTATTTTTTTTTAAATTTATAACTTAATGTTAATAGTCCAGGGTCGATTTGTACCAAGTGTTTGGCACACACAGCACCTAAAATATTTTCGACTATTTTATGTAATTATCTGTTTACGTTTATGCATTAAAGAAAAAAAACTAATAAAAACCTTCTAAAACGACTTCTCCAGAGAAAATTAAAACAGAATTGAAACTGTTATCTCGCAAAATTGAACGAATTAATACACTTAAATCGATTTTAGAATGGATTTATAACTATAACTGCGAAGAATTATTTCTAAATGTTTTTTTCACATTAATTATACTATGCACTTTGTCCGTTTCAGTTGCTAAGGGAGCAAGAACTATTTACGATCGAGCACAAAACTTTCGAGATATTTCTCTTTCTTTTTGGTTTTTATAATTTTAAAAATTTTTGTTAGCTCTCTATTTTCATTTTTTTTGTGGTAAATATTTTCATTAAAATATTTTTTAGCTCTTTATATGATTATTTTTTTTAGTTCTCTATTTCAATAGTTCTTCAACGGGAAAGTACCAGTGATATATAATATACTAGCTTTATTAACCAGCTTCGCTCGGTGTTTGTAATATAAACCGCTTAAATATGACTAATCTAATAGTAAACATTTTATTAAATTTATTTTAATAGTTTTATTTTATATAAATTTATTTGAATACTCTTTTGTTTTTTTTATTAAATTGACTGTCACGAACAAACAAACATATAAAGTAAGTCTCTTATAAAAAATTATATGCACACCCCCGGGGTCTGCGCCCCCTAGGGGGCAAAGCCCTAGGGCTTCGCCCTTGGCGCCTACGCCCCCGGGAACTTCAAATCCTTTGAATCGGAAAAAGCGAATTATTTGTTCGATGACGGCAGAACAATAGACTGTTGACCAAAAATACGTAGGTACATTAATACATACATACATATACGAACAAACTTTAGTGTTTTATATAGTAGATGAATAAATCAGTCATGTAGAAAATTTGTTCATATTTATCACAAGATCAATATGGCATTTCATTTTTTTTTTTTTGATAAAATATGTACATGCTAAAAAGTCTATGTAATATTTTGCTAGATTACGTCAAAGACTAAAACGTATAAGAGGTTAGTAAAAAAGTCTAATTTCTAATTATTGTGAAATTTTAAAATTCGAATACAAATACTTTTTTTTAATGTCTTCGATATGTAAGCCGTTATATTTGAAAGTGGCGGAAGTCCAATTTTCAGTTCCATTAACACTATTTCTGTTTGACTTAATTCACAAATTGTTTTGACTCAATTCACTTATTTTAATTCGATATGTCCAGAATCTCGGAAAAGCAGAATAAACGTATTTCAGGCCATCAGTATTTTTAAATATTGTTAAACTTAAAACATTAAATATAATGTTTTGCGAGATATTTCTCGAAATGAAGAAAAGTGGATTTACACCGATTTAAATATAACGACTCATAAGTACGTGTAAAATTATTTCTTTATAAAATACATAAAAATCACATATTTACTTACCTCCTTTTTATAATATGTACATGTGTGAAAAAAATTGATTTTGATAAATTTAAAATGTAACACTGAAAAAAATTTATACCACAATTATGTATTATACGGGACTGTCTATCAATTCCGACTCTTTTTATAATTAACTAGTTGTTTTACCCGGCTTCGCTCAGTATTTGTAATATAAACGCGTAAAAATGGCGAATCTAATAGTAAATATTTATGTTGTTTTATTAAATTTATTTGAATCGAAAAAAAATTATATTCAACCAATCAAATCGTCGTCATAGAAACTTTGACTTATTTTCGATATTCCCAGCCCAAAAAAACATACTTACATAAAAACTTACAGTCTCTTTCGAAATTATATATTAGATTATAGTTAATAGTTTTACAGTCTCTAATTCTACTGAAATAAATCGACTAATAAATTGAAATGTAATAACTTCTTTATGAAAATCATGAATTAAAATTTAATTATAAATAAAATCGTTCAGTTGCACATAATGTGTTTTGGCCAAAACCAATGTTTCCTCCACCTCATACTTTTTTATGTTTATATATTTTTTTGTGTATGAAATTCACACATACATAAATATGTATATATGTATTATAAATGTACATACTTTTTATTTATACCTACATATTTCATTATCAATAATTCAATAAATTGGGTTAAATGTGAATTTTTAGTGATTATTAAAATTTTTACATTTTGAAAATCGCTATAATTTTAATTACCAATAATTTTATACGCTGGCATGAAAAGTCCATCATACTAAAATCATAAAATAAAGCCGGAGTCGGGGAGTCGGTAAATTTTGATCCGACTCCACAGCCTAATATAATACTATGATTACTAACCAAATTAAATTAAATTGTAAAATAGAAAATGATGAGTAGATCAGTAGCTATTAAAATAGATATAAGATGTATTGTGAACATAATTTCGTAATAATAAAAAGCATTTAAAAATCAAAAAAAAAATATATATAAACTTTCTGTGGAAGTGACTTTTTTAAATGAATGTTTTTTTTTCATATGAATCCATCGAATGGGTCGTTTCGGCCAAAACGAATCTCAACTACGGAACAAAACAATCGTTCATTTGTTTTCAGTTCAAATCGAAATGCACACTCGCATAAAATAAAGAATATGTAGAGCCAGCCCAACGGGCGAGGGCACAGTGGCGGCGGCGGGGGTGGCCAGGGGGAGAGGGGAGGGGGGCGAGCTCGGGGGGAGGGCAGGGCGGAGAGGGGAGGGGGGCGAGGGGCGAGGGGCGCGCGCAGCCTGACCGCCGGAGGAAGAGAGGGGGAAAGAAAGACCCCCTCCGCCATCCTCTCCCCGCCGTTCCGCCGCCAACGGGCGCATTCGAATATTCAAACGGCGGCCGGCACCCGGCACTGAAGCGGCTCGCGCTCGTACGTCCCTGCGCTCGCTGTAGCCGTGCTCGTACGCTCATACAACGAGCACCCGCACCCGCACTCGTCCTCGTCGTCCTCGTCGTCCTCGCCACTCGACACTCGTCTGCTGAGCGCATCCACCGTTCCGTTCCAGTCCACCCTAGCTACAGCAAACGTAACTACACTTGCACTTGTTAAATATCGCGATCGTCGCTCGAGACGAAGCTGGGGCGAGGGTGTGCCCGACCAGTTTCGCCGGCCGGCGGCACACCCCCTCGGCCTCGCCCCCGCAACCCCCCCCCCCCACCCCCTTCCCTCCGCCCTCCATTTTACCAACTGTTCCCGAAACGTGCTCTCCCAATACTCCCGATACGACAATCGATACGCGCGTTCAAATTTACAATACTGCCAACCGAAAAACATCTCTTCTACCCACATGCCTCCATCTTTACCGCTCTAGCGTCGTTTGTATGCTCGTATGCATGCGCTACTTCGATTTTTTTTTATTTTTATTTTATTGTTATTTTTAATCACACGTCCATTTAAATTCGGCGCGTGTTCGCAAATCGTCGGTGTGCATCGTCGATATTCTCAAACTTGCCGCGTTCGCGATTCTTCGCTCGCCGGCTCCGTTCGTTTGTTCGGCAAAAAATCCCATTGCCTCGTATATGGATGTGCATACATAGGTATATGCACGTGTATTTGTGTATGCGAAAGTTTGTGCAAATTCCCCGACGATTTCGTGCCTTTTGCGTTTCGCGACGAAAGTCAAATTTGAATATGCGGAATCGATTGCTCGCTTTTTTTTTATCGAAGAAGTTTTCAATGATTTCTAAAACCTCAGAAGAGCCCCTTTTAATAAATGTAAAAGAATCGTTCTCGTTTCGTTCATCCTAATTTTACTGTATTTTATTGGGTTGGTTACGTCTAAAAGAATAGACCTGTAAAAGATCTGTTCGGATAAGACTAAGGGCGAAATCACATAGGAAAGAACGGCACGTCGCATGCTTGGCTCCCCGCTGTGGGGGTTCTCCTAAATTTCTTCAAATATGGGATACACCGTTATCGATCACTTTCAAGCATATAAGGATAAAATTTTACCGAAAACACTCTAGGGGGTGATTTTGGGACGGTGTGTGCTGAGTGTGCCATGAATATGTGCAAGGCATGCCACATTTTTTTCGCATGTTTAAAGGTATATAAAAAAACGTGTGATTTCGCCCTAAATTCGTTCAGATCGGACTCAGATTCGTTCATTCGATAATTGACAGATTGATGATGAATGTTGAAAAAATCAAAAAAATATTTTAATATTAATTTGAAAATAAACAATACTGCGTTTTTCTTTATGCAGGTACATTTTGTATTATTTGCACCTTTGAGAGATACGAACACACGCACATGTACAGGCTTGTTCGCTTTTCCAGTGTCGTCGAACGAGGTTTTATACCTGTCTGAACCCTTTACCCGTGTACACCTGAATACGACTACAAACATTCAAAATGTATACATTTTAACTGATATTTTATTCATATCCTTGTTGAATTCTTGTCGCAATGATCAAATTTAACGTCACCCTACTGTGTGGCTATTTTCGCTGGAGATAAACTGGTTAACGCCCGACGATTTAAAATAGATTACGTGTTTGACATTTCACAACTTTTAAAAACGTAACATACTGATTATGATAACGTTCATATCTTAAATTCAATTATCGAAACTTAGAATTTAGATAGTTAATTTATGTCTTTTATCAGTCGATGAATTTGCTTTCGATGATAGTGAAAGATAACTTTTGTTGTCAATATGTTTGTGGTGTGTCTTTCAATACGACAGTTTTATCCCTTCAGCTCTAAACTTTTAGTGTATTTGTAGGAAGTTAAATCTCCTGAGAAAAATTCGCCCCAATTTTAGACTCGACAGGGAGGTAAATCTAAATCTACCTACTAGAAAATGGATACTTTTTGGGAATGCTTAAATATATAGAATTTTCATTAGATAAATAATTATTTCAAAGTTTTTTGTTGACACGTTCCTATGTCATAGTAAAAGTTTGCTTTTGCTTTGTTAATATTCCGTGATATGATTATCATTTTCATTCAAATATTTGTACTTAGACCACATGAATCATGATAGGATACTTATTAGGGCAATCCCAAATAACAATACACGCAACTAATAACAACCAAAAACGGTTATGAAGTTAACAATAGGAAAATAATTTTGCCCCGATGAGTATTCGTAGTCTAGTCATGAATAAAGGACGCAGGCTAATTAGGACAAATTGCTTTTTGCTATTGTTAACTTGTCAAAAATCTCTTTTTTTAACAAGCTTATAATGCTCTCTCGCATTCAACATTGCTGAAACATGTATAGTTATTTGCCATTGCCCTAATGACCACCCTATCCCTTCTCATGACCAGAGATTGGCGGCCAGGATTCTTTAATGCACAAGAAATGATTCACTATTGT
Source organism: Arctopsyche grandis (assembly GCF_051622035.1). Classification (NCBI taxonomy): domain Eukaryota; kingdom Metazoa; phylum Arthropoda; class Insecta; order Trichoptera; family Hydropsychidae; genus Arctopsyche; species Arctopsyche grandis. Next base: position 17,397,131 of record NC_135358.1, read on the forward strand.
CAATTACTATTGTGCTACAAAGCAAGAGGGCAAAAAAAAAATTGACAATAGTGAACCATTTTTTGTCAACCAAGAATCCTAGCCGCCGGTCTTTGGTCACGAGCAGTTTGATGGACGCTTTTTGGAAAAAAAATTCTTAGAAAAACAATGCTTTTTTGATCTCTTGCCTTGAACACTAATGGAGCGGTCTATTGATATTTGAAAAGCACCCAGCCAATGCCGAAGACTACTCGTGACTAGACATCGGCTAGAGCTCGAGGTACTATTGTTCATTTGTCAGAAAAAGCATGTTTTACGAGTGTTTTTGCTCTCGTGCTTTGAAAACTGATAGAACGGTTTATTGTTATTTTACAATTACCTTGTCGACTTATCTTTACTCATGACTCATGAGTAGACACCGGATAGTCACAGTGCTATCCATTGTTCCATTGTTGTAAATCCTTTGTAAAAAAGTGTCGGCAAACCTTAAACAATACATTTACAACTTTTGAACAATACGCGGCATCTTCTGAGTCCGGTGACTACTCATGAGTAGTCTTCGGCGGTGGAGTTTCCATTTCCCAAGAAAAGGGGTTAACTATTGTCAATTTCTATTGTCCTACAGAGCTAGAGGGCAAAAAAAAGGTTGACAATAGAAATTGACAGTGGTGGACCATTTTTTTTTTGGCAAGAGCATCCTGATCGCCTTTCCTTACTCATGAATAATTTTTGACCGAATCTTTATTATAATTTTCGACAAAATATTGATGTATTATCCCACTGTTCGCACCCAATTATATGTAGTGGGGAAACGTGAAGGTTGTAACAAAGTGTGAATCTTCCGTAGTGGGAGTTTTGTAGTTACACTGTTTGTTGACTTCCTGTGCTGAAAGATTCCATAGTTTCTTACGACTTTCGAGCGTTGCTCCTCGTACAACTACTTTGACCGGTCGGAAGTTCCAACACAGACTTGGAAGAGCTGACTGCGAGAGGAGAATGACAATGTAGCTCGTCGAGGAGACACATTCCGAGTTTCCTTTTCGTATGACATCGTGTCCTCGCATACAAATGCCTCTCCAATTCTCGCCGACGCGTCACACAGACAACGGATCGGATTTCACTTTGATAATCGTTTATCGATTAGCTTCGTTATCCCCTCGTGTCATTCATTCCCGATGTGTCACACTATTTGCGATCGGTCGGAATGCAATAAGTTGCTTCTTCGAGATTGTTGAATTTAATAGGCGTGGCTAATCGGCACCGTTTGTTTACTTTCTTCTGTCTGACAAAGGATTGATGTATAATATAAATAGAGAAGCGCTAAAGGTCATCGGCGGTCGGTATGTGCGCCGGAAACTGTGGTTCGCACACTGTCGAAGGGCAATTGCGAAATTTTCAAGACGCAGTCTTGTCTACAAAGGCTTGGTTCGTTGACACCCTTCTTCATCCCATTCATTAGCCAAGTGCCCTCGCATAAAAGGTCCCAGACTCCAACTCCAGACATTTTTTGCGAAGGTGTAACCCCCCCTAATAAATTATGAGCCCCGTTCCGCTTTTTGGGAGATACCGCAACAGCCACTCAGGGAAGCAAAAAAAAGTAAATGACGTCGAAGAGAAACTCCAGTGCTTGCACAATAATTCTGTCTTTGTTTTGCAAGCGTTGCAACTTTGGAAAGGTTTTGATTAGTCACGCTCGACTCGATAATGTGCACTTTTCTGGCTTCACTCCTACATCTATGTACATAGCTTACCCGATTTGAATTATTTCCAGGAAGCGATAACAGAGTGAGTTGTGTCCCCTTCGTCTGTGGTTATGTACCCATTGTAAAAACGAGTTTTGATAAGTCATAGAACTCACAAATCAAACGGACAAAACTAGACTTTTTTGTCGTGTCCTTGTACCTGTATACGTTCACCGATTCGATCGGTAGGAATTCTATAGACTTTTTTTAATGCATGTATGTATATAAATAAAAACGGCTACAGCGTGGATTCAGTTTGTTTGAAATTCGTCCTTTTTAGGCGTTCCGTCATTGAGATTCTTCTCGTATTGTAATCAAATACGTTGTTGCGAATTTCCTGGGTCCGGATTCCGTATCTGGGAGTGTCGTCCCGCATACGAGATCGTATTTTAACTCTTTGCCCGAGGCGAGTATTTCGTCGGTCGGGGCGTGAAAGGGTCTCCTTCTAATAATGCATTTTTGTCCTGCAGTAGGCCATCGAGTGTGACCCGAGGACACGCTCGGCCCCCATTATGTCCTCGCCCAGACATGGCACCCCTCCCTAGACCCCGGCCCTGTTTGCTAATGCCCCAGCCGCCCTATCCCTCAACATACAGTGCCTCTAAACATGTGACTCCCTCCACAACTTTTTCAATTCCTCACACAACCCAAATTCTACTCCATGAAGCTTCGTGCGAATGGATAAAAAGATCAGTTTTGGCAGTAGCTTTTTTCTATTGATTGGTGAGGAAACAGAGGGCGTATGCAAAAGTGCGAAACCAGCAGATATTTTATTCATGGAAGTGGTGCGCTTTTGTAAATCGAATATCCACTCTTGGGAAACCACTGAAAAGTGTAGTTTGAGGGGTTGGCCTCCCCCGCCATCGCCGTGTGCCGTCTGTTATCGTGCCTATTTTTTCCATTACCGTGCACTTCAGCATTCAACAACCTTTTTTTACTACTAAAATTATATCCCTGGGTCGTTTCCCCGTACGGGAAATCCCTCTCGAGACGTCGCAAACGTCTAGCGGTCGGATCAATGCTCGACGCAGGAAGGAACAGATCGCACAAGTCTTCCTCGCTTCCTTATAACGCTCGTGCTTATACGAATTTACTGTAATCAACTGCTGAACGTGTGTATCAGTACAGTTAACTGACCCAGTATTGTTCGTATTTGGGAGCGCAGTACCGTGTCAAATGTTGCCGTTAATAGTAATTGCTATTAATTCGTCAGATTTGACGGATCAGAACCCGTATCATTCTCCGACGAAGGCGCCCTTATCGTCTAATTAGCCAGTGGAAGTGTTTATTTTTTTTGTATTGCTCTTCCAGCCCATAGTACTGGGGATGCTCGACAATCGCCCTTTTCATACTGCATACTTTTTTCATTACCGCGTGTATGCATGTATACGCCCGCAGCCCTTTTTTCCTGCTTTTTGAATCTTCCCACCGAGTGTCTTTTATCCGTCGACTGACAGCTTTGTGACTGGTATAATCGGCCCTAATGCCTCTTCGGATAGGAAAGCCCTCATTTTCCCCCCTTTTCGCCTTTTTTTTTTAAACCGGAATCTTCCTCTGTTCGAACTCATCGTTCTTCAGTTAATCGCGACGGATTGTATTAAATCATTATTTACTGTTTTTGATAACTATTGAGTTATTATTCATTTCCAACCTCATTTGATTATCGCAAACTAGCCGCTGAATGTCAACGGGCGAATTCTATTGTATATTGCTTTTATGCAGTAGTGATATTTGCTTACAAGTCACTGCACACACTATCATCTTTGTATGGTCTGATAATTTTTTACATATCTGCTGGGTGCAAGGCGGTTGCTAAAAGTCTTATCACATGTGTATGTTTTATACTAAATATTTGTAAACCTTGGCGATTTGTACATGGTAAACGTTCACGAAGAGAGATAATTGCGCCAGAAGAATGTATGTAAACACATTAACTCATAATCGGTCGAAATGGTATTTGTGTACTGCGTTGTAGTGATTAATCGCGCACTGTTCCTGTCCATGTGCGTAGCATTGTCGTATCTGGTTTACATGCATGCATGTTTGTGGCTGATATTTTGGAAGTCGAAGGGAAAGTGTTCCGATCAGACGTGAGGATATGAAGGTTTTGACACTCGCTGGAGTAGGTGTCGAAATCCAAAGGATACGCACTTGTGCCTATGGCGAAAGGATGCGTGACTCGAAAAAAATTGTGGAACATTTGAACCGTAAAGGAAATGCTTGGCAACCGACACCCGCCGTTCCTGTCCACTTGCCACAGATTTCAATAGTGCTCCCCCTCAGTCGACTGACTAAAATGGACAATAACAAGTGTTTTTCTCGATTTAATTTCATCGCAGTCTCACTGGCTTAAGATAACCTCCGGTGGTTGTCGCTGGTTCATTTGGATCGATGAACCAGAATGGAATTCGACGCTATCGTCGCTTTTGCCCGGCCGAGCAGACCAGATCTTGCTGCAGTTGGCCTTTTTGGGAAATTGTCCCCGGCTCAATTTTGACATAGTTCTCTGTAGTATAACCACCTTGAATCAATATCTCCTAAGGAATTTCAAGTTTTATCCAAATTTGGAATTTCAAGTTTTATTCAATTTGCAAACTAAAAATCAGACTTCATTCAACCGACCTTCGACGACAACATGATTCATATTCAGATAGACCTCGGATTTATTGTGAAAATTTCGATATTCTAAAATATTTTACCAGATGAATTTAGATTTTATTAAGAATTAAATTTCAAGAACATGCAATAATTGATGTTTCAAACACGGAGTGGTACGCAACGGCAACAGGATTATTTCGCACATTGCTAATCGCGCATACGCCAATCGTTGCCACGAAAATCGCGAATACGAAATATTTGGCACTCAATGGATGGAATTTTCGGGTGCCAGATGTTTGGTGATCGAAATTTTAGTGGCGTGTGCGAGATCGCTTTGTGCGGAATAATCACCGAATCGTACGCGACACGTGTTTTTTTATAGATAGTTTTGCACATGCAAAAAAAATGCAAGCACGCCTTATCTATGCCATCGCGATCCTTGGCAAAACTCATCACCTAGATTATTTTCGATAATATTTTATCTTTGTATTGATATGGGCTTGATAGTGACTGATAACGGTGATTCCCATATTTGAAGAAATGTAACTTGTCGAAATAATAAGATCGTACATACTAATTTAGGTTTATTCTTATTAACCATCAAGTACGGAAAGTATTCTTCGGTATATTATATATGAAAGCGTGAATGCACATGCGCCAAATAGAATATATTAATGTCTCCATATATGTAGAAGCCGTACTTGCTGTTTACGTGCGGTTACCGGTACGTGCTGTGCTAATATGAATAGACCTTTAACGTAACTTGAAAATACTCCCAACACAGCTGGAATCCAAGATTTGAATAAAGAGGCAAACTTCTTTGTACATATACTGACGCATTATCTGACTCTTAGTAATAATAATACATTTTGACTTTGATGTGACAAATATGTTGATGTTTCGTTCGTTTATTTACCGATTAATGTTCATGATTCAATATGTACATATTCTATTTGACACTTAATTGATACGAAATCGTGTGATTGAAATGAATGTAATATGTGTATACACTTGCGTAATTGTGTACAAAATATGAAGCGAATTATCAATTATGTTCAAATAAATGGAGGTGCTTTTAACAACGATCTTATAGAATATCAATATTATTATTATACGCTTGTCTATATTTATCACGTCGTATTTATATACCCTGCGTTGCAGGGGTCTTATTTGATTTTTGGGCGGGTTTTTCTATTCGACGTTTTACGTGAGGGACCGACCGCACGGATCGGGATCGCGCGTTGAAAGGGTCAAATTACGAATTCGCGCGCGTTCTCTCCATGAATAATGATAATTCGAATGTAAATCCGCTAAAACCTCTTTGTTCCAACATTATTCATGGCCTGTTTGTATGTGTGTGTGTGTGTGTGTGTGTGCGAGAGTTTCGAAAGTTAGATACCCGGCTACAAAAAAGGGAACTTCCCGGGAGGAGTAGTCGGTTTGTTGGCCGGATGGGTGGGTTGCTGGGTGGGTATATCCCGGCAGAGCACATGCGCCCTTTCATACATTATACATTCGATAGTGGTGTAGACAGCGGTTCACCTTAGGGCCACTACCATATTTGTAAACGATCAGCGTTCGATTTATACGAACCTGTTCTGTTCTGATTATCGAATTTATGCGAGCGCATTCGACGAACTGTCAACGTTGTTGAAAATTTGTACTCGGAATTCTTCCCATCGACCGGGCGAGATGTAAAGGAGATAGTATTTGCTCATTTGCAGCTGCCTCGTCTTGATTGCAACATTCCATTCGGGGTCTGAGAATTGTTCTCGTTGGTACCTCACCTCGCGTATGGTTTTTTTGCCTTTGTGCATACACTTGTATTTCGATTTTAATTTTTACTAATTAATTTTGATCACAGTGTATACATACATACAAACGAAGTGGTTAATGAGTGAATGAAGTGGAATTTTAAAACTCCGCAGTGAAATATTTACATGCATATATAAATGACGTGCCGTGGAAATCTCTCTGTTTTCATCGCACACCTTTACTTATTGCGCGAGCAGGATACAAGGAGGCTCCCCTCTCCTAGTACCCTTGTATCTACTCTCGTACATTTATACGCACATCCTACTCTCGCATTATTATGTAAGGCTGTACGATAAAAATATAGATACAATTTTCAGAAATGGTAAAACCGCAGGTAAAGATAAAGATTTATGTTATATATTGATAATATTGATTATTTTCAATGATTGCAATTTTTTAATATAATTTCAAAAGAAATAAATAATCTATATACCTTGTATGTACATATACAGGGTCGGCCCAAAGGCGAATTCATTTTTTCTTTCTTTGATTATTGAATTGAAAAATAGGCTTTATTTGAAATTTATAGCGTATTTTATATGCAACTTAATTTTTTTACTTGGAAGTAAAAATAGTGACTGTAAAATATTATAATTTACGAGGAACGCAGGAAGTCGACTATAAAATATCAACGACTCGTATTGTATTGTAAAACAATTAACGGTCGTCCGTACAAATTACGGTCGGTTATTTGGAATTGAGAGAAATCCCGGGCCCTGGGAAAAATAATTCTGACCCCCCCATGACGAACTAAAAAAACGATATTAGATATATTTTTAATATGCAAAGAATCTATCTATCCATGTATGATTTCCGACACGGGGCCCTTCGAAGTCATTTCCCTGGAACTTTACTCCGCCCCCCCCCCCCCCTCTCGTCGGCCCAGGTTATATACATAGTATGTACTACGTTAATATTATATTATATTGTTAAAGTTTAAAATTCAAAATAAAATGGAATGAAAGGTAGTTTCTATATTTAATGATATGTATTTTTTTTTTAAATATGTTCGACAATAACATGCTTACTTTTGCAATTTTTATTTTATTAATATTATATTATATATTGAATATAAAACTTTAAATAAAAATGTGTAATCTAATTTTATGTTTTTTTCTTAATATTTTTTTTTTCAACGTAAAATCTCGACAACTTTGATAACATTTATTAAGGGGAGGGGAGGCTAAAATTATATATACCACATACCCTTCGGGCTGGGCCTACATATACATATATAAAATGATTATTTTATTACATTTCTCATTGATTGTCTAATAATTGTTCGTAGAAATGTCACACTGACAATCTGATATTACACAAATTTTTCGCATAGACGTATCACAACGACAATGTGCAGTTTTTTTAAAGGTTTTATTTATACGGGGGCTCACTTTTTATTACTAACCCTCTTCTTAGCTTGCGAACGATTTAGTCGTCTGACGAAGTTTGGGTTCTTATTATCAAGCGCACGAATGCGTACACCTGTTTACTAATATGTATGCACATAATTGTCTTTACATGTCAGTGTTATTCTTAGATATTCCGTAGTGTTTGATTTGCTCAACTTCTGTGTAGTTTTTTTTTTGTCGTGTTAACACTTTTTATTTTTATTATACATACACAAATTGCGAACCGATTCATTTTTGTTATTATTAATTAGTCATTTGTTATCGAGCGCGGTATTATGTATGCGAAGCTCATTCACGTTACGGTTTACAGCTTTTTACTGTTTTTACAGCTGGCGTACGTAAGCATCTCGCCAGGCGGATTAAGTTCATTTACATTTTACGAGCCGTATCGACTTATAGAGAGTATGTAACTAGGATGCGTGTGCCGCAGATACTATGTGTGTATTATATTTACATATGTAGGATACTACACGAATACATTGCGACGTGTGTTTCTTCCTTAATTCGCTTTTAATGCGCGCGTGTTCGGTAATTGTTGTTTATTTACACTACGGTGTTGGTTCACACGTAATTTACACCCGATAAAACTAAGAGTAACAGAGCAACGGCCACGTGGCTGCTGTAACATCCACTACACCACCTATTTCTGTCTCGGGTCAACGGCGACCTTTCGTCGATAAACACACGTTAATGCCATTTAGCGGACAATGCGACGGTTAAGTGGTCGGTTCGGGACCACGAGACCCAAATTTATTTCAATGGACTTGTCCCACGGTGGGTATGTGTGTACGAAGTCGGCAATCCAAGATTGTGTCTGTGTCATCATTAACAAAGGGGATGAGGCACAATATGGAAACCATTCTAGGGGCTCTGTGTGCTTCCGAAACATACCCTTACATTACGTACATACCGGGTGTTAAAAAATCAATTATTTAATTTTTTAATGCATATTGATTGTGAAGAAAAAATCTCGATAAGGTGACTCAATAATTTCTTTGGTATGCGTTAATTTTTTAAATAGCAACTCCTTTTTTGTATGTATATTTTTTACTTAGTTATGTGAATGTAACTGAACCCGATTTGATGGGGTTACATTTAAAAAATAAAATAAAATTACATGTACATACATAATGTAAGTATGAATTCCAGTGATGACCTATGGATGTGAAACTTGGAGATTGAACGCCAAAATGTTACACAAAGTTCAATGCACTCAATGAGGTATGGGACGCTGTATGCTCGGCATAACAAGGAGTGATAGGAAATAATATACATGGGTGAGAGGTATGATGAGGGTAGTTGTACATACATTGTAGAGTGAAGAGATTGAAATGGCAATGGGCGGGCTATGTAGCTAGAAGAATGGACGACAGGTAGACAAAAGAAGTGCTGGAATAGTACCCGAGAGAATGTTAAAGGGTGGAAGAAATCAGAAAAAAATGTGTGGGATGAGATGGATGAGAGTTGCCCAAAACAGTCGATTGGAAGCGTGTTGGAGAAGCCTCCATCAAGCAGTGGATGGCTGTAAAAGATAATGTATGAATTATGATCATTTATAAATAATGTGGTTTTAATAAGTTTAGCAAATAACTGAATCCTTTTTGTTTCATTCAATCAATGTTAAAAATTATATTCATTGTCCCAGACTTTTACACTCGGTATATATGTACATAGTACACTCCGTTAGAAAATTACTCATTCGAATTTTGAATAAAATAAAATCTGATTTGTAGTTGTATCTAATGAGCTCTCCACTCTTCCGAGTGCATCCATCGAGCGTTTCTAAAACGTCCCACGATGTACTAACGAGTCAACCCCTCGAGGTCAAGAGAAACCCACTTCCTATGTAGTTCATATGTGGAGCACCGTCGTGATGATTTATCGGCACTGCCTCGGCGTATTGTTTTGAAAACGCTGTTTTAGACAATAGTGTCATTAGTAGCCAGAGAAGGAGGGAGAAGAGAGGGACGCTCTTTAAAACCAATTGGTTTTAATTGTATCGCAAGGCGTCTGATTGTCGCGTTTAACGACGGTAGACTAAAACATTTTCATTGCTTGTAATTAACAAAGTGCTTCCAAATACTAAATTCTGTGCATTCATAATATTTCTGGTATCGCTTTGTACTAGTTTGTCTTATCTCGAACAGAGAGTGCGTTACAACGGTCTGTATCGTCGTGGGTTACCAATGTTGTCAATTTATTGTATCAGTGGTGTTTATGTGTTATTCTGTCGTTTCCTGTAAGTCAAATTTTTCGGCATTATTTGACAAGTGCACTTAAATGGACACACAGGAAACGTCCTGGCTTATCGCTAACGGTTTACTGTTTTATGGTCTGTGCACGCATTCCGCTCAATATCAATGGACACAGGGCTGTCATTGAGACGAGAAGGCATGTATGGTACTGGGATGCATTTCTATGTATTTGATTACCGGGAAAAGATACCTTTCATTTTTGACGTAAACTAATGACATATCTTCGTTTTGGGTATTGTTTTCCAGATCGTTATCCATCAGCTCGTGTGGTGTACGCTGAAATGGGTTCCCATTTGTACAAAAGCAATGCGTACATAATTTTAGTCATTTTTTGTTTTGTTTGTACAATTTTGTAATATATGCACATACATACATATGTATGTATGAACATAGTCACAAGTTCAATGAGCAATGTTTATCGTAGGTGCTTAACTTAAACACGTTTAAGGTTCAAGTATTTGATACAGACTTGACGCTTGAATATTGAGATAACTATTCAGCTATAGAGAAGGATTTCATGCAGAAAAGGAAAGTTGAATTTTTAAAACTAGTGCTTGAACTATGGACATTATCATTGAACCCCCAAAACATAAATCTTAGATCAAATGCGAATACATACAATTGTTAATCAGTAATATTTAAAAAAATATGTCGAGTGGTTTCAATTTCAATTTCAAGATACCTGAGAACATACTCAGAATACCTGAAGAGAATTGTCGAAAATTCCCTGCGCAGTACCGGGAGATAAAAAAAATACGCCGTGGGGTATCTTGAAAGGGGTTGCGAGAATCATTTGAACTCAATCTGTCTATAAGATTGAGAATTCAGTGGCAGCAGGTTTCAGTAGCAGCGCAAAATACGTACATATGTATATTCTATTGGAGTACTTGACCCGTTCTTAGTTATATTATACAAGTGTGTATTTCATATTTTCTGTGTCTATCATACCTTTGGGGTTGGCATAGTTATAACAAAATAAAACATTTCAATTATAATATTCCCCATAGGGCAGATTGAAAAGTTATTTCATTGAATGTAAACATGTCAGTGGTCGATATGAAAGTTTTGAACCCTTTTATTGAAAAGGATTTTAGTGATTGTTTCCTATGTATGTGGTTGTAGCAGTCTGCAATAATTAATTATTTCCCATGTTAATAGTTCGATTTTTAAATTTGTTGTAGTTTTATTGTATTTTCTATAAGAAGTTCTCACCAGTGTGAACATTAATTAGCATTACATATATCCCATTGTTTTCTCACAGTAGTGTTATACATAATCGCATTTTAGCACTCGCTGCTAGCCATAATCTCCAGATAATGGATGAGATTAGCCGGAACAAGGTCGAGAGACTCCCTCGAGATGTTTTCAGAAGGAAACTGAAGGAAAGAACCCAATCAGGGCTCCCTCGCTTATTTTTGTTGTTCGCAATAATAAAGAGCAGTGGGCGAAATGGGGCTCGCGCTTAAGCCGCTTGCTTGCTCATAATCAAATATCCATTTAGACATAGTTTCGCCACTGGGCTTGTCTTTGGGCTCCACCCAAGACGAACATCTGTATCGTCACATATTTTTTCGCTCTCGTCTAATTGATTTATGCAATAAAACTGCCCGGGAGATGGGTTTTGTGCTCGAGTGTGTGTGTGTGTGCCTTACGCAATGCGCATACCGTTGTGGCCGCTGGTCTAGGCGATTGAGTAATTATTCCAGCAATAAAAATGGTAACGAATTCATGGCTTTCGTCAGGCAATAGAGATTGAACGATAATTGGGGTACCCGTGTATGTATTCGCTAACACGAGGAACGTTCTAATGATTGTTTGCCCTTCAACTATGAAGCCTCTGTGTTTTAAATCGTAAATTAAATTAGGTGTTACAAAACATGAAATGCTTTCATCAATCGATCTGCTTTGACTGTTTTTAAGGTTTTATGCAGTACGGCTCGTCGATGTCTTCTTGTCTTTTTTTACTGCATCCATCAATGTCGCCAGTTAATTTTGAGGTCAACGTATTTTCATCACATTTATATTCTCATCACGTTGAATGTTCTTTAATTCTCCTGTCCATAAATACATATTGTTTCCGATTATCGACATAATTTATTTGTAAGCTTTTTGTATTAAAAATATAAATATTTGATGCTTCCGTATTTTTATAGATGTGTATGTTTGTTAGACCAGTGTTTTTCAAATTTGTGCACCATTCAACATTTGAGTTTTCATTATATATATATGCATATAAACAATTTTTCAATGTTTGAGAAAATGTATAAAGGGGGTATTATTTGATTTTAAGTATTGATTGGTGGGAGGGGATACCCGGAATGAAAAAGTTCGAGTTTTACTGCGTTAGACTAACAGCTCTCCACGGAAGTGTGTGAAGCAGATGTTTTGTTTCGTTTGTAATAAAAAGCGTTGCTTACAAAACACATAATACGAGTTAATTTAGAACCGTGCCCTTCAAACTTCAAACGTGTAAATCTAAATAATAAATCATGATCAATCTATATTATATAGGATTCGTACCTAAATTTCGTTTGATGGTTAATCCGATTTATCCCCCTTTCATATCAATATTGTGAAGTTTCATTCGAACGTGGCAAACACGTACACTTTTGATCCAATGAACGCGACTGAAATTTCTCCTCGTCTGTCTTGATGCTTTTGATGTTCGCAATTTTCACTATTGATACAATTAACCGCTTGGTCGCATGGCGAAAGTGCTACTCTTGAATATTCGCCAGAAAAGCTACGTTTCGGCTTGTGCAAATGTATACACCATATCTTTTTTAAGGTTTGTAACCGGTTTCGCTTATTATAACTTGTTTTTACTCTTATCTACTACTCATTGAGGTCACTGTAAATATATATATCATCCAGTGCACATACAGAGCTGCTTTTAGATTTCTAAAAGTCAATCAATTTCCACAAACTGTTTATGATTACTAATCGTAAACAGTTTGTGGAATTACTTCATACTAATCATTGACTAGTATGAAGGAACTTACTATATCAAACATATTTTTATTAATTAGATTAATATCATCCGTTGATATTGTATCATATCTCAAGTGTATTATTGGCTCATTAAATGTCAAATTATTTTAATCTTATGGTAGTTGAAGTTTCGGAAACTCTGTCGTGTAATATTCGAGTAGCTAGGTCGTTTAAATGTTCTTGTAAATGCACCAAGTCTAGAGTATACCGGGATCGAGTGCATGTTGAGTGCTTCATTGTCTTTTGTGTTTGGGTTCGAGCAATCGCTTGGCAACACTTGCATATTACGTTATACATACATAGGTATTGTAGTTTTTAATATGTATAATATCATGCTCTTCCAAAGGATCCGGGTCGCTACTGAAACGTTTCATTTGGGTATTCTTGATTAAGTAAAGGGTTAGGAAACCGGTTGTTGACCATTCAGTTCGATTCCTTGAGTGCTGTCTACTCTGGACGTGTCCGATAAATGCATACTAGTTCTTTACGTCTCAGCTAGGGTTGCCAACCGATCTAAAGGTAATGGTCGTCGTCGTATACAAGGGTATGATTAGATTTAATGGCCATTTTTTATTCGATTATATTTCCGTTTTGACTCATGTTTGAGATTTAATTGCGCGATAAAACTGCACTATGATTTGCAACAAATAAAACAATGTTTGTGTGAGAGGAAAATTTTTGTACAATGGCGAAGGCAATTGAGAAGATCTCAGCCGACAGCGGGAGATAACTGTAACCTTGCATTATTAACGTGTCTAAATGGGAATTCTGTCAAAAAAAAAAATGTGGCGACCTTCAACGTTAAAATATGAGAAATACAGATATGTACTTGCATTGACAGGTAAATCCAACTACCTGGCAGTTCTTTTGAACGTACGAAATACACTCATAGGGTAGATTTAGTCAACTTTATGAATGTGAGAGGATTTTTAGACCCTTAGAACACCTTGGTATTATAAAACCGTGAAGATAATGCGTCCCAACACTGGTACCGTACCCCACGGCCGTCTGTCTGGCGTTTATCTTGACGACTACATCTCCTTAGGTGTCTTCTTACTAGCGGTAGTAACATTTTAAAAGCGCATTAAAAAAGAATACCCTCGTTTATAACGAGCCTAGGTTTAAATCCTTCAAAGAATTTTTCATATAAGATAATCCAACCCTTCATCGAGCATAATATAATAACTAAATGCTGCACAAATACGGACGATACATTTTTGGAATGATTATAATAATTGGAGCTGCCTCGCATTATTTACTTTTTATATATCGCATATCCGTTTTTGCATTATGAAATGTTATGAACACATGGTTTTACCCTATTATGCTCACATCCTGTTTTATTCAATTTTAATTTCGCAGATGTTCTGTAATAGTTATCATTCGCTAGTTTTTCAACCAAAAAGTAACAAAACATATCAAATTTGTTTTTAGATAATTCAAAATAGTTTTTATTTTAAAAGTGTAATCTATGTATGTAGTAAGTATGTAGAGGCGAGAATCTAGTTTGATTTGGTTTTGCCAGTTTTTTTTTTTTATTGTGCAGTCACGACTCTGTCTATTATATTATTGCTTTCTCTATGCAGTTTTATGAACAGGAGTCGTTATAAATAATTTTACCGTGACCTCATAAACAGAGGTGAACGAATCCTGCGAAAAATATTTATCTCGGTTGGTACAAATAATGATTATACATATAAATTATTTATATGCTCGGGAAATTGTTAGTTACAGTAGATTTATCATTTTTTAAATTGCATAATGTAGTGGTTCTTTACTCTTTTTTTAGTTGATGGATCCCTTTTACAATTAGTAAGAAGCTGTGGATCCCCCTACTAAAATATACACAATATATATACATATGTATGTACGCTAAAATATATATTCTTAAAAGATTTTTGTTTTTAAATAAAATTTAAATTCTTTATAGTGAGAAGTGAATGCCTTTTTTTACCATGTTTTTATTATTTTGAAATTATTATTTGAAAATATAGGACTGCTTAGTTACAGGATATGATTTAAAAATTTCATCCAATTTCGCGGATTCTTTGAAACCTATTTACGTAGGTTTATGGCTGAGAACTTTCGGTGAAATGTTTTAGTTTTAAAAAAACCAGTACTCACTACCATTGTGCTCTAAGATTCCTTCAACAACACTTTCACGTGCTTCATCAAGCTCTGACACAGTTTGATGCCACGTTTCATCATCATCATTTTGTTAAAGGTCTCGAAGGGGTGAACGCCCTCAAAAGCTTTGAAGGTCTCATTCATCTTCTCCTTGCACGTTAGACACGCAACAATTCTTTTTGTGGGCTTCAACTTCTTGTAATTACGGTTTCGTTTAACATTTTATCGAGAGGAGCGTCGTAGATCCAGCAACCTTTGTGTATAAATACAATTTTGAGGGGTACAAATTTTCGAGGCTGGCGTACATTCGTTCATGCACAAATATTTGGAGGAGGGTGGAATTGGTGGAAAGTGCCTCAAAAACGACACTCTCGGTCATTTGTTACACACCATCTAACTTTGAACGAGGGGGATGATTTTATGTCCAATGTAAACATCGTTTATGTGTGGTTTATCTGCGATATTGTTAAAACATACATTTCCCCAACGAGTAAATATGCTATAATTTCATCATAGTAGTGTGTTTGTTAGGTTTTGCCATATTTCAAGTTAGTATAAGGGTAATTTTATGGTATGTAGTTAAATAGCTAAACCAGGGACACTGGATGCATAATACATATGTATGTATAGGCATTTGGGGTTAGCTCATACATCTTGTCGGCTTATCCGATATTAGGAGAACTTGCATTTCTAAGGAGTTATTTTTCGAAGGAGGGTCTCTCCCTCCATTTTGCTTGAATTCCCCCATTTTTTTGCGTGATAGTGAAACACGTGCAGATGCCGACCCACCCCTTTTCCTCAAAAAAAGAAATCACATTGGCGAAATATGATAAGTTTGACCAAAAACTTTGACATAGAGGTCATTTTCGGACAAAACGAACTTTCATTTTGTGCCTAGTTTGGGAAGATGAATCGCTCCTTACATAGTTTAGACGTCGATCTCCTTTATCTGGGGACTTCGGTCGTCCGTCCTTCTATTTTGCCCTGTTGTGAAAGGACTCGCAACGTTGACGTGTCGCGAATGTAACCAATTTATACTTCTTTGTGCTGAGTGAATCGGTTATTTTCGTACGTAATTGTAAACAGCTTGTCCTCCCTTCTTTTGAGTTTAGGTCTCGGGTGACTCATTGGGAATTCGGATGTTTATATGTAATTAGGTAATCATATTTATTGATGCATTTTATCCAATGTGTCGGCTGTATCGTGTATTGATTGCGTTTCTGTTTGAACATGCCTTAGATAGGTTTGTTTACATTGTTGATAGGTATGTGATATTGGAAGATGGTTGCGTCCGGGTCAACATTATGCATTTGGATGACTACTCTGTAAATTGATTGTCTTGTTTGCTCTTCACATCGTCTTGACGTTGGCGTTGTTTAAAATTTGAGCGATTTTTAATTCGGTTTATTGTTTTGTTGTTCAGAAGCCATCATGGGTGCAAAACAGAGCAAGCGGTCCGTGGACATAACGACAGACAAAGATGCAGTAGTCGTCGAAGGAGGAGAGGTAGCTGGAGCAGGCGGCGAAGGAAAACTAGAAAGGATCGAAGACATTGACACGCTCAAGCCACAACTCAATGGCGACACTGCACATCAAGAAGTCGAAATATCCGTAAGAATTTTTGCCGTCATGTTTGAAAAGTATCTAAAATAATAATCGAGCTTTTTCAGAAGTTTTGAGTAATTCTACAATTTTTACATCCAGTACGTTTGTACTTGGATGAAATGTTTATTTATCGTTTGAGTTTGTATATGTATGTACATAATTTTGTTTGAAGTTTAGTTAATGTTTATATAATATCTAGATAAAATTTTATTATTTGTCATCAATCGTGCGCATATTGACATTTCTTGTACTTAATGTGTTTGAAAATGTCGATCATCTATGTTGGAATTTACAGGAAAAAGAAAAGAAGATGCAGCAACAGGACGAAGCTCCTGAAAACGAAAAAGACACCTGCAACGAAAAGGACATAATTTTATCACCTGTAACGAATGGCACACACGACGATGGAGAGACACCAAAAGAAATCGCAGAATCCATCGAATCAGAAACAAACAAGAAAAATAATAAAGAAAAGGTGATTAATTAATCTAATTCTATTCAATTTGTTTCCTCCCCCTACTATATTTGGACCCTAGTTTTTTTAAAAGTAGGGTGGACTTGATCAATAGTATATGTATTTTAATTTACATCGGAAACTAGTGAACATTTTCATGTTTTTAGGTGAAGAAGAAAAAATTTTCGTTCAGATCTTTTAGTTTCAATAAAAAAGACAAACAGAAACCCCCAAAGAAAGAAGAAACGAACGGCGAATGTGAAAAGGTTCCAGAAGAGGTGAGCGTTTTGACATTACATTATATTTTATCTGTCGTGCTTTTAATCATTTTTTTTGTCACTGATACTGTTACGTCCCTTCGACTCGTATAATATATTTGGAGAACATCTGTCACGCCTGTTTCCCATGAATAATTTTTATGACTCAACTTGAATGTGAGCGCGCAATCAAACCAACAGTGTCTTTCCATTTTGTGTCAGTCACTCAAACCGTTGCTATGACATTTGTACAATAACGTTTTCGATCGGGTCTATTAAACATTTTAAACGTCTTGGGGGCCCGGCTAATATTATTCGACAGGATCGGAATGTGTGCGTTTTTGTTTTCGATTGTGATAACGTCTCTTTTATCATACTGATTGTCCGTACGCTTCGCAATGCGGGTCCTTGATTGCATTTAGATTTGACCCAAAAATCCGCGAACGTCGCATGCATTATTCATGTGCGACTAATCACAACATTGTTTTATATGAAAATGAACTTAACCGAGTATCAAACGAAAATCATATTTCGCAATTGCATTCATTGTTCCATTTTAGAACTGGTTCCTTATCTCTGATCTCAGTTTGCCGGTCGCTGAAGTACGTGCACATATTTCGCACATGTTTTCATTGTGTTTAACTGTTGGACAATTTATTGTTGTATGGTCGACTCTGGTGAAGACCGCATAAATATTTATAAAGCATCGTTTTCACTGTATGTACGCATTCGATTTTGTTTAAATATGACGCCATCGTCCATAAAGATTGTGAATTATAAGTACATGCGTATTGATTTTCTTTGTCTCTGCCGGCATTCGAATTGGTTGGATTTATTAATTTTCATTTAAAACCATTTGAGATTGAAAAGTTATGTGAGGTCTTCGTTTCACTTTACGATATGGACACTTTGCGACCGCATTGTGTTTTTTTTGCTGCGGCCAGTTATTGTACACCTTTTCCGTGTGGGTGTTGCGGTTTTGCAGTGGTGAGACAGCTCCTCGTGTCTTTGGAGGTCAGCAAAGTCTCGACCACGACGATGCGCCGCAAACCAAGAGGAAGAATACCTGTTCCTTGTCAAATATCATTTGCATTCTGGGCGTCGATGATCCGTCCGTACCTTAACGCCGAAATTGCGCAGTATTTTCGCAAGATCATTCGCGATTCTTCGCACAGGCTCCATTGTGTTTTTGGTTGTTCGGAATTAGCATGCGTTGCGGAGCTGAGGGCTGGTTCTTCGACGGCAGTGGATTCATAGGTAGCAACTATCAATGCCTGCCTCAAGTCTCCTCGTAGTGTCGTCATTATCGGAATGCGGCCGACTGATCTCGTTCCAGACACTGCTCTGACTTCGAGTGTTAAATGTCTTCCTCTCTAATGTCCGGCGCAGCCACTATCTCCGTAAGAATCCCGATCTTGTCCTGTTCTAGTTTCTTCTGTAGTCACTCATGCCGGCTTCTCAGAGACCATTAACGCCTTTCTACCACTTTGATTTTGTTTGATCAGCGCTGCAGCTGCGGACCGATCGTATCTACATATTATACTTCCGTCTGGTTCGATTTCCATGTATTTTTTCTTCGGTGTCTACATAAACAAGCTTTTTAAAATTGAAATCGGTAGTTGGTAGAAAAAACACTACAGTTATTGACGATTGCACGTCAATGTTTCACTTAAATTTACCATTTTTTCATTCAAATCAATGAAGTTTTGGTATATGTCAAATCTCATATATAATTTTTATTTTTTACCAATGTGTCATTACTAGTCACCGGAGCCTGAGGGGGCCGTGTATTGTTCAAAGGTTGTAAATGCATTGTTAAAGGTTTGCCGGACAATGGATAGCACTGTGACTATCCTACCTCTAGTCATTACGAGTTTGCCCCAAGGCGACACATATGGGCAACTTTGCACATATGTATGTATTATATATAAATTTATAATCTAATATATAATTTTGAAAGAGACTTTGTATGTAAATGTTGTTGGTTCGTAGAATCCGTGATGTTAAATTTAATAAAAAAACGAATGAATATTCAAATAAATTTAAATAAAATAAAACTATTCAAATAAATTTAAATAAAATAAAACTATTCAAATAAATTTAATAACATGTTTACTATATTGTATTAGCCACGTTTAAGCGGTTTATATTACAAATACCGAGCGAAGCCGGGTAAAACCACTAGTGTTATTATAAATTTGAAATTAAATTCAAAATAATTGTGACAAATGAGGGTAGGTGGCCAATTTAGTAGGAACCGTTTCAACAGTTAAACCAGATAAATTGGCAAACTCTGATAGGAAACGATCGGCCTGGAGCACGTTTATACAAGGTCTGGCCAGCAACACTGGATTAATGCTCGGATCCGTGACCCTTCAGTTGCTAGCATTATACGCTGACCACCAAGCTATGTTGCTGGTTGAATATTATATATATTTATATATCCTTTGGATGTTAAAATAATGCTACTCGACTAATCGTTTATAGCCCAGAAGGCTTATTATCCTATATTTGTCCTTTGAACAAATTTTTTATGTTAGATGAATTTTTATTTAGTGTTCCTTTTTAATTATTTCGATTATTCAATTCATTTTAGTTTGCATATTGTATTTGAAACGAGATGTTTCTTTTGAAAAAGTTTTCTATGTAAATTCGCCCTTATTCAGGCAACCTCTCAATTGTAGCCGCATAATAATATTTTATATTGAGTTATGCGAAGTTAAATTATTTTTAAAATGGGTACGCGTGAGTACAATTATGCTTTGAAAATTTGTGCACGAAATTTTGAAAATTAGTGTCGAAATTGTATTATGCGTGTCGTACCGTATCGTTCGTTTCCTGCGTGTTTTTGTGCTCAAATACGGAAATTATGTGCCAACACGTTTCTCATTACCGAGGGAAAACTTTCAATATAAATATTTCCCGCACTTTACTACCGAGTTACAAGATTTAGGATACGCACACGCGCCGAGCATCGATTTAATCTCTCGACTTTAGTAATATATTACTTTGGAATTTAATTAAATGAAAATAAAAATACTCCAACGCTCTAAATTTTTAGCTTTTTGTTTACCAAGTTCAGATTTCACCTTCGTTGCGAAATATAATACGATACCAAAAAAAAAAAACCCCGACGCATTCTATTGCGGTTTCTTACTATATTCGATCCAAATCGCAAGATTCGAATCTTGTCTCGCTTCCAAAACGTCGATTTTATTTTTGCCTCCGAACCTCGACTGGTTTGAATCTACGAAACATCTCGCGTCGTTCATTGATTGTATGGCGTATTTGTATTGTTGTACGAGAGTTCCTGTTTGCGGCAACAAAAGCCTTGTGGTTCGACCGCTACACTGGGGTGACTATCCGTCTCGTTCTCCACCACGTACACAGTCCCTTTCTAGCCAGATCGTGATGCTGAGCAGATGTTCTGCGACTGGTACACGGTACCGTTGCACCATCTCTTCGTGCACTCCGAGTACCTATTGCTACCATCTCCGACGACCGCGATGACTCATTTCTCGTTCTTCAATATCCAACCCAGAACATTTTCTCTGTACATATATACTTCTGCTGTCAGACATTACGCGGAATAAGCGATTGATCATAAACACAACACCTATGGACATGCTTGGAATGTGCTTTCGTTCGCAATCATTTACATTTGGTTCGTAGCGAACTAGCGTCACTAATTTGCGAAAGTGAAAATGTCGACGGTGGTTTAATTCGTATATGAATTAGTTGTGTCCGTTAAATTCGCTCGAAACAATGGCTGAATTCCGTGTGCGTGAAACCGTTGTAAATTTTACATCCTGCGTGTTCTATCTATATTTTCCCCCTTTTTGCACAATGCGAGGATGAGCCGCCCGTTGTCCTTTTTTTGCTCTCTCATTGTTCGTTTGAATTTTATTGGTCCTGTTGTTGTTGTTGTTGTTCAGCGAAATGATATTTGATTCGTGTTTCGCCATTGAATCGAGCGTACATTCCTGAAAAATGTCAACATGAAACCGATCGGTGACGGAATGCACATTTAGCCGCTGAACGAGTGGTAAAGAACGCGACAGAATTAACATTTTATGAATTGTCGAGCTCGGATTTGTACTCGGCAAGTATTTGAAAATTAAAAGTCAGGCCCTCTTCATCACACTAAAAATGCATTCCTTACGCGATGGATGCATTTGGTATTCAGTTCGACGTCCAAATATTTTTAATAGGTTCCCTTTTTTTTTTGCATTTTTTAACATTCTTAATCGATTCAACGGAAAGGAAGTTTTAGATAAATTAATTTTTTCCTCATTTATCTATAAAATATTCATATGTATATTCTATAACATTATTTTTTATAAAGTAACTTCTTTAAAAGTTCTGTTAAAATATTTAAATGTTTTCAACTTTTAGGATAACAATAATTAAATACATAGACAACGTATCAAAGGCTTGAAGGGATATTTTAAATAATCAACTCTACAAAATTAATATTGTGATTTACATTCCAACTGGTCAAATACATATGTATATTACAACTGAAAATTCAGTTCAACTATAAGCTGATACCATGTTAGATGGGGATGTTAGATTTTCGCGAAAACGTCACTCGACTAGTAAATTGAGTGTAGAAAGTCACATTTTTGTTATAAACAGATTCTTAGAGTTATCGTAATACGGTACTCATTACCTTTATTCATAATACTCAGCAAATGTTATCACATTATTGAATTCTAAAGCATTCGTAAAAACATCAGAGCTGTTATAAAACTCAACTGTTATATTACAACTGGCCCACATTGTTAAAGGTGTATTTGCGCCTGTAGAGATATAATGACTAATAAATAAGTTGAATTGTAATCGAATGTGAATGACCTAAAATGCCAGTTGGAATATATTACAACTGCAAATACACTTCGACTGTAAACATATAGATGTACAAAAAAAGTCACTATTATAAACGGAATACTTAATTGATTTTATGTCACAGTTTGGGAAACACTTCTATACATATTGTGTAATTGTTGTCGTTTTGCATAAAAACATTAGAGAACAATATCAGAATGGACGTATGAAATGGGAGAAGCTTCGAGAATGGCGACACAAAATACTAATTAGTCTTGATAATTGTCATGCTGTCTTCCAGTCTGTGAACAATTACAAAACCCCGGAGGAAATGTTCCTTTCTGAAAATTTAGGGGTGCCTCCGTGATAATAACACGTTAACGTTTTTGTATACGTGTGCGAATTCCAGCATATTTTCTTGGAAATAGAAATGTTTTCTTTCCGTTTTTTTTTACTTTATTCGCCTTACGAGTCGGGGTCTAATTTTCATCCCGAAATGTTGGCACTTTTTCTCGCTAGAGTGTCCCTAGGCGACTATTCGAACCATACGCCCCTGGCGAGTAGCGAAAGCACAATGGAATGGATCATTAATCACCTTTGAAATTACTTTTATGGAACGTTAGAACGTTCGCCACGAGCCTCTTATTATTTTATACCACCTGTATACTGCTCGTTGTTTATGAGGACTTTTCATTAAATCGTCTCAACTTCCCTCTCATTTGAAGATGCGTGTTTAAAGAAATTTCAATTTTAAATTTGATTATTTTTTGGGCACCTTAAACTTTTTAAGGAAACAATAATGACCCGATTGTGGCCTCTGCATTCTGCAACAACGAATTCGGCTCACGCGATGATTCACCCATTGTTGGGTTTGTTTGGATTTATGTATATGGGAGATTCACCAAAATTATGCATTTCGTTTTGTTTGATTTAATATCAACGTGTTTATTGTCGGACGACCTTCAACAAGAGTGCGATTTTTATTATGCATGTCATGTCTTTGACTCTAAAGGAAAAATGCTTGGGTATGAATTTTTACGTGTAAATGGTGTTCTAGTAATTTCTTCGCTCTCGGAACATTATTATCTGGGTTTTGACACTTGACTCCGGAAAATGTACTTGCTATCATCGAGCTTAGATCGCACTCGCCTAGTTTGCTAGGGTATTTGAAGCACTTTTCACCCATAATTTTATCGCCGCATTAAACTTAGGTCGACAATAGCAGCCAACTCGTGTAGCTAGAGCAAGTTCGAGAGAGAGAGGCGGATTATTTATCGGCCTTTAATCTCAGAAGAAGGGCAGATAATGAACTTAGCTCGGAATTGAAGTCTTTATAAATAACGTTAAATCGAATTCGCGCTAATCAAAGCCCCAACTAATTCCGTACCATGAGAATGAGCGTTTTGTTTGACTTGGTCGATCCGATTATAAACACATAAAAGGGGAGGTCGGTATACTGCGACTAGGTCGTCTCGTTCCTTCTCTTTCCCTCCCTGTATTCAGTTGGTGATCGTAAAAATAGGCCCTTCCAAGGTCGTCGAAGGGAGAGAGGGAGTCAGGTCTCGAATCACCATCCAGACATGGTGATTCGCTTTGATGTGGGGCACTGAAACGGAGTGGGGATTTTGCCCCAGGCCGAGGACGAGAGGACTTGCACACACACCCGAGTCCCTTTTGCCCTCTTTCGTTCCTCTTGTTGTACCTTCTTTTTTCCCTTGAAACAATTTTTTTTGATAAATTAGGCGTACTCAAGGCTTGTCCCTCCCGTCACTTTAGCGAAACGGCGAATATACATTTTGGATTGTTCTCCAGTTTTGAACTAACTTTCGTTTGATGCTTTCGCCCACTTGAATTTCCCTCTTTTTGTGGTTGAAAATTTCATCGCGTGATTTATTATTTATTCATTTCTGAAATTGTGAAGTTGCGCCAATTTAGCACTTTTTGTTTGGGCATTCATGATAACCTGCGAGTTTTAATAATTGAATATGTAAGTTTAACGCATTCTTCTGATTCTTTCTCCTCTTATTTTTTTTTCAATGCGTAATACACACATAATTGGATTCAACTGTCCGTGAAATGATCTCCGATGAATAATATAATCACATCATGGCTGTCCTTTTGTATGCGCATTTAAGGGCACAGAAAGGAAATTTAATTGATTCATAGAGAGCCAATTGTCATGACATTCTCGACGTTCCGATCACTGTTCTCACTGATATGGGATGGTGACACTCACCCGTATTGTTCGTTGAATACTAAACAGGCGTGAACTGTGACCCCTCAGTGAACGTCATCAATACAATTTACACGTCTAACCCAATCTACCGATCATGGGAAATCGATGGTTTAAATTTTTTTGACAATTGGGACCTCTCACGTACACGGTCGACCGTACTCACTTGCTCAACGAACACAATACAAAAATAAAATGAATTAATCGTTTCGAAGCGGTCATTTTTTTTAATTGTAACAAAAAATGTAACATAATAATAACTAGTTTTCGGTCTATTGTTGACAGCCGCGTGTCTAATTGTAAGTTGCTTGCGAAACAAAAGATTTTGTCGGTGTAAATTATTTTCGAAAATGACTGCACTTGCGGTTATGCAAAAATTATTTTCAGTTTTTTCCTGTGTTTATCTACATATCTTGTGTTTATTTCAAAATAAATGCTAGCACGAGAAACGTTTAGGTTGACTTTGTTATATGGTAATTTCGTCGTGCTTGTTTTAAAAATGCAGTTAACACTTATCTAACGGTCATTTATTATATTTTTTATTTTATGAGAATTATGTAAAACATTATCTACACCTTGATATTCAATGGAAAAGTTCATTAAAGTTTGTCTGTTATTTATTTATTTAACCGTCGTTCTCACTTAATGTTAGTATGTACATATTTGGAAAAAATTTAAAGCATTACAATTTAAAAAAATATTTACATGGCGTCGAAACGAAACCTCATATTTCTAGTTATGAGACTATTATTATTAACTAGACATCGGATGGCCATTAGAGCAATTTGCTTTTGAAGCGTTATGGCTAATTTTAATTTCGTAGAAAACTTTTTTCGCTGCTCTTGCATTTAACACTGTTGGGACGTTAATTATTATTTGCCATTGCCCTACTACTCATCGGTGATATAGTCACAAAAAAAGAAGCCGAACGAAAAAAATGCCAATTTGGGGACCGAACTTGGCAACTGTTTTATATTTTTCACATTATTATTATAATTTATAAAATCAAAATTATTTTTTTAAACAAGTAGGGAACCTTACATACGTTATCCGTAATTATTAGTATCAAATCAATGGACATCTAATATTAGCGATGAATATTTTCTGCCAAGCGAAGAGAACGTTGTTTGTTATATTTCCGCTAGCCTTTAGTTATTACCAGAGATCGTCGTTGGATGGATGCTTTTCAAGTAACAATAAACCGCTCCATTAGTGTTCAAAGCAAGAGAGCAAAAAAGTATTATAGTGAACCATTTTTTGTGCGATAAGCATCCATCGAAAGCCGATCTTTGGTTATTACATTTATAAAATGAGTTACTAATTCGGTCCATTGGCAAGTTGCCCCGTCTACAAAAGGCACTGCCACGTGCAAAAAGCCTATCTCTACTCATCATCAGAGATCGGTGGCCGAGGATTGGTGATTGATATAATTTTTATCTCTTTCTACAAAATTTTAGGCCGGATCTAATATACTTTAGCCAGTTAAATATAGCTTTTGTAATAAAATAAAGCGTTGCAAAAAATGGCATCTGAATTAAACATAATCGCGCGATACTACATTTTCATCCCCGTTTCTTGCATAACCGCTTTGAATTCTTAATGAGTCTGTGTTAAAATTTTAACACGTCGTTAAAAGTTAACCCGACGTTTGCCTCGACGGCTTAACTTTTAACCCTTAATTCCCAGTGCGTGAATTGGACGGGTTGCTTTCATACATTGTATATGATATTACATATATATTTTTCGCCAGGGTTTTCATATCGCCCGGTACAGCCATTACGCTACGTACATTCGTCGAGTACCGAACGTAATAACTGCAATTTTGCGAAATGTTTACCTCCCCCTCTTCCCCCTCCCCGCTCCCCCATATATGCGGCGCCGAAGCCGTCTCTTGTTTTCCAAGTAACGATCGATCGATTTTTTTTTAATATAATATGAAGTAGAGCCTTTCAGTTGAATTATATCTGAATCGGTTGCTGGGGAAGGGGAAGTTTCGTTTCAGTGAAATACGACTACAGTTACCTGCCTTACGAACCGGTCGCTTTCCAGTTCCGTTTAGTTCCCTTTGTTTTCGCGTCCTTCACGCATAACTGTGGTTTTGAATGTTTGTTTACTCATCGGAGGCATTTTATTGGTAAATATATGTGTTAATGTCGACACAACGCTCGGGGAAGTGAGCCTGAGCGCGCTTCCCTATGATTAATAGAGGCACTGAAGGAGAGAGGACGTGCGTATCCTTCTTCTTAACGGAGCGAGGAATTTCTGGGAGTGATTTCGACAGTTGTTTCTATAAATGGGGTTGATGATTTATTACTATGCGGAAGTTTGCATCGTTGAAAATTGTACACAAGACTTGGGAATAGTTCGATCATCTAAACCTTTATGATGTTGGGAGCTACTTTTCATCTAAATTTTCATGGCAATCGACTTTAAAAGGCAAACATCCACTTTAAAAGGCAAAATATCAATAATTTTACAATTTTTATAATTTTTAAATATATCATAATCGTTCTTTAAATTTGAGTATTTTTTTATGGTTTCAATAGATTCCATTTATAATAATATTTCAATTGTGTAAACGTAACGTGATTTTGCGATTCAATCAACTGCAATTCTAAATTTTCCACATCCATTGAAAAAATCATTGAGATGGTGTTTGCTAGACTTCGAACATTATTTTCATTCATATTTGAAGATGATAAGAGGCTGCAGCTTTTATTAAAATTGGGTAAATTGATCCAAACTTTTTTTATAGGCATTTTTTTTAACATAGGTCACATTATTATTCTTTTCCTCAGTTAAAAAATGTTTTTATTTCTGACAATAACTTGAAAATCGACCGGTCGATCGCGATCGAACTCTTAATCAAAACTATCACGAAAATATATGTATTGAAGTTATTAACTTACTTTTTACTAACCTCTTCTTAGCTCAGAATCGATTTTGTTACAATTTTTTTTACTCAATTTGTTCAATGCTGCATATGTGTATATATTTGAAACACTATTATGCAATTATAAATCACAAACAATTAATAAATTCACTAATAATAAGAATGATTCGGAATCTTTTCTTCCATGAATGTTGCATCTTTTGAGTTTTGGTTCATTGTTATTATGATTTAATTTATGTTTTATTCGAACAAAAATCGTGTAGCCATTCATGTAGCCTTTGTTGAGATTTTGTCTGATTGTGTAAAGAAGCCCTTTGCTATGTGAAAATATTATTACATGTATGTGAAAAGTATGATCATCATTTTTAATTCCGTCATTGTGTTTCCTAAAACTAACAAACAGCTTGTATCTATTTCTTATTTTGAAATATGAAAACAGAAAGCAGTCCCATACTGAATTGTTAAGTTGTGTGTCAAAGGAAACCATCTTTTTTCATTTTTTTTTATATCTTAGTTTTAGATAAATATTAGTTCAGATGAAGCGGAAGGAAGCGTTTCATCCGTTTCCAAATATATTCTTTTGACGAATGATGTCTTTGAACCGTGCTTTGTGCCTTGTATAAATTTGACGCGTATAAAAAGAGACGAGCGGGAACCGCAAATGAAAACACAGGTTTCTTCTACAATTCATATTTAATAGCTAGAAGAACACCACCGCGATACACCCCATACCTATCAATTTCTTCGAAGTCGACACACGACAACCCCACCGCCCACTCTCAGTGGGGTTTTTCATGTGTCACTTTTACGGGCATACTATTATGGTGCAGTCATGGGCGCCATCGACGCGTGCATGTCTGATGCATTCACGCGATGCACCTCATCACGGCCGAGTCTCCTTTGCGGCAACGGTTCTGGGAATGCCCGACACTTATTATGTGCACGTATGTGTGTCACACGGGAGTGTGGAGGAGTCCCTCCCCCTGATCCAGATTGTGCATGTGTCTCCCGAGGGCCGGGGGGCGCGCCCTACGCGCCTGCGCCCCTGTCATGCAAATGTGCCAGCCACGTGACTCATCACCAGCACATGACTAACGCCACCGCCCCCCAATTACCGACCGCCCCTTCTTTGCCGATCTCCCCCTTTCCTTCATCCAGTGTGCGGTACCTTTATTGTCCAACTTAACCCATTAACTGCTTCGGGTTCCTTGATCGCCAACACCGACTAACTTACTGACCGCCAATTTGGAGTCTACTGTGCTCCGATGTGGTACTTTTAATTTATAATGGGTGTATATAAATAAATTTAATTTTGATCTAAGGACCGCGTTTCAAAGGATGTCTCCGGAAATGTCATTGGATATCAGCTTAATTGGTTAATGCAAGCGGTGGGTCTTCGTGGGCATGTCTGGATTTGAATGTATGTACATAGTTAGTTGTATTCACCTAAACGAACCAACTTATATGGGTAGTCTTTTCACATATGTATGTAACATCATGAATGTTATTTATTTTATAAAAGAGTTTTAAAAATAATATTGAAATCAAAATAGTTTCAAAAATGATGGAAAAGAGTTATGAAAGGAAATTCATGTATTGGAAATCTTATATGTAAAACCGAAACGGCGCCTGTAATTTGTTTCTGATTGGCTGTCGTCAAAGTCGTTTCTGATTGGCTGGATTTGTCAAAAACGTTTGTGATTGGTCGGTCATTAAATAATATTATATTTTTTCGATTCAAATAAATTTAATAAAAAAAATGAAGATTTTTTCATGGTTTTCATTTTATTTCCATTTACCGAGCGAAGCCGGGTAGCATAACTAGTAGTTTATGTAATAGTATGACGAGGGTAGTGGATACTGTAGAAAGAATGAAGATATTGAAATAGCAATGAGCGCGTCGTGTAGCTAGAAGAATGGACGAAAGATGGACAAATGAAGTGCTGGGATACTACCCGAGAGAATGTTGAAGGGTGAAAGAAAGACCGTAATGGAGGTGGGTGGACGAATTTAGAAAAATGTGTAGAGTGAGATGGACGGGAGTTGCGCAAAACAGACGAATGAAAGTGTATTGGAGAGGCCTTCATCCAGCAGTGTATGGTGAATGACTGACTGTAAATGATGATGATGAAATAAATATCTACACGAGGGCAAGAAGTAAAGAATAATGGATCGTTGTGGGCAAACATGCTAATTAAATGATACAGATGATCTGTGTACAAAAGCTTACGGTAATAGTTGGTTTTAATAGAATTACTTACTAATTACGGAGAGATCTGGGAGAACAATGAAATAAGACAAATACGGTTTATTTATAAAAAAAATTAAAAGCTAAAGCAAATATTGGAAATTTCAAAAGCGTTTTTTATGAAATTTGAGATGAAGTCCGGAATTTATAAAATAGTTTACGAAAACAAAAAAATGAAAAGTTTATGTGCCATTATTTATGATACAATAATTTGAAACAAGTTTTTTTGGTTAAAATATTTGTAATTGTCACCTACCAAACTTTTTAAGTCAACAAATAAAACTATAAAATTTAATTGAAATAGCGCATAAAATAATTCAATTAGGCGTTGAAATTTGTGTTAAGTCATAAAAAATTTCCGGATTTGAATTTTATTTCACTCTAATATTCATTTTCAAACACTGCTTAAATGTATTTTTTTAAATTGTTTATATCGTTTTATAGTAGTAGTAATGTAATGCCATTACCGCCTTTCCACGGTCGTGTTAATTTATTCGTGTTATTAGAAAAAATATATATATTAGTTGGGTCTTATGAAACGTGCAATTACACGATTCAAAGGGGTTCTAGTAATTAGTGCCGTACTTGACTCTTGGTCGCCGCAGGATTAATGAGACGTTAAAAAGTGCGTTTACCGCATAATTTAGACATATATCTTCGGTTTTTATTGCGCTTTGTATTTTTGTTAATTTTTCATAACAATATTGTACGCATCTCTACTTGAATAGGGGTCAACGCATTGCCCAAACTGAGCACGCTTTTTTACGATTCATATGCGCGTTTGTTTTATACATATTGTGTTTTGATAAGCGTAATAGTGATAATAATATTTAGCGATTCACTATAATTACTACGGGTCAGTCGGCAACCTTTTTCGAGACAATTGAAATTAATAGATCACTTTTAAACATGTCTAAATTTCGGTTTGCTGAATACGAATATGCTAATTAATAAATATATCTTTCGTATAGTTTTATATAGATCGACTAATGAAAGTACTGTATGGGCCAAGAATCGTATATGTATAATTTTTTGATTGAATAATTTAATATGCCATAAGCATAACCCATGCGATGATATTTCATCGGGCTTATCATTATGTTAAATATAGATTGTAACTTATATTAAATGTAGATTTATGTCAAATGAACAAAAAATACCGTAGCAGTGACTAATCAGTATTTACTAGGTTTGACCCACTAAATAACAAATTCGAATATGACAATGCTTTTTGTTGGTTTGCTCTCGTTTATCAGATATACATAAGCGTTTGAAAAAATGCGCAATTTTTACAGTTTTTTTTTTGTATTGCTGTGCCAAAACTGAGTAATGTTATATTGATGAAAATTAATCAATCACATCTGCGGAACCGCTGAAAAAATTTGTATTGAAAGAAATGGCTGCTGGTTTTAATTTAATTAATTAAGGAATACAAAAGTTTAAAATGATGGACCCAGACAGTGAAAGATTTTCAAATGTGAACCGCAGGATTCAAGAAATTCTCGCATGCTACCAAGAAATATATAGAGAAAAAAACAGGATACTGTTCAAACAAAATTAGACACATTTTTCAAAAAAACTCATACGACTGTATCTCAAATTGAAGATGAAGAAATGGATTGTACTTATGTGATAAGTGATGAGGATGTATAATTTATAATTAATAAGTACGGATGATGTAGATGTTTAATTTTTTTTAAATTTAAATATGAATTCATTTGAATTACTGTATTAATAAAAGTAAGTAAAATCACAGAAAAAAAAAATATATATTCCTCGACTTACGATGGATTCGACTTACGACCGAGGTTCAGGAACGTATCTCCGTCGTAAGTCGAGGAATACCTGTAATTAATTATCTAGCGAATTTTAAAAGTCATAAATATACTTCATATTGTCATATTCGAATTCAGTGAATCAAACTTAGTAAAGATTGATTAGTCTCCGGTAACTATTTTTGTGATTTTTGTTGCTCAGTGGTGTAATTCGAGGTACTGGCGAAAATTTCAATAAAAAATAGTCGTTATTCACTACAAAAACGTATAAACACAATTTTTATTAAAATCTTTATATATGAGTAATGTAATATGCCTTTCCGCTATTATTATTTTTATATAAAAAATTAGTGGACAATCTGTACAAATCCAAATTTGTACACATTTTTAATTATATAATTTTCAAATGCTAAATCAGAAAAGATATAATGGGGTGTGCAAATTGGGTAGCAATAAAGGAATATCGGGTGTATATTGCACAAGTAATTGCATTTTTAATTAAATCATGAATTGAGCGGGGCGCGGTCAGCAGGTTGGGTTGCTGACCGCTACTGTATAGACGAGAAAATTCCATTCGGCCCGGAATCGCATATTATAATTCGCACTAAACTAATGATTCATATCACTGAGTAACATCACTTTCGCGGGAATTCTTTTGTTTGTTTTTCCGAGTTAATCACGCTTGACATTTTATTAATACGATCAATTTAAAACGCGAACATGGGCCTCTTCGCCACGGATCATTTATTTTTTACGAATGTTTTCTTCCCTGGAAAAGTTTCGCGCTCGCACTATTTTAGGTGAAATTATTCGTGTGTTTATAAAGACATTCTGCCCCCTCCCCCCCTCTCGATTTATGCGATTTCTGTGGGTACTTTCAGTTCTCCCGATGGTGATGATAACGACATTTATTGTAGGCGGAACGAGCCGTTTCTGTAGGGGAGTGGTTCGTTCGTTGGTTCGTCGGACCCAGCAAATTATTTTATCGATTGTGGACGCACGTTTGTATGAAAATTTCCCGGGATCCTGGCACAGGATTCAGACTGGGGTTGACATCGAACACCCTATCCCTCCCCCCACACTATTATATAGCCTTTTAACCACCCTCTCGCCACGACGAAACATCAGACGTTATCGTAATGTGTAATACTAAAAAAATATACGATTTATGTCTACTGGTTTTTTTTTTTGGTCTGAACGTTTTCGCATCGTCATTATGGAATCATCTTATCGTCGGTGACTAACCGATTAATGCAAATTCGTTGGCGCATTCTCACATTTACTATATATTAATATCGTTCGAAACTCTCGTTTAAGTATGTGGGAAATTGAATTACTAATCGTGCTTTAAAATTCGGCTCTTGAACTTGTCCTTGTCGAATTCGCATACGCTTTTCCGGTAGCGATGGTAGTTGAATTTGCATATAATGGAAGTTTTGGTATCTGACGACGTGCGAGGACATCAAAGTTTTGCAGTTGTAAGTGGTTAATTAGCACTCTAATTTGAGATGCCATTTTTATAATCTACATACATACATACGGATTATGTGACATTGCGTGTTTTTATTCGACAAAAAGGATGTAATCGTTGTAGCGTGATTGAAAATATGATAGAATTTAAAGGTGGGGGAGGGGGGGGGTTTAACCTTTTGGTGAAATGTAACCGTTATTTGATCAGTCGAAGTAAGGGGGCGGATTACGGAAAGGTGACCCTGTATAAACGATAACCAATTTGCGCATCGTAGTTCGTTGATTTTAATTTATTCTAGCGTTAAAATAGATACAGTGTAATCGTTTGTAACTAATTGGCAAAATAATTTTATTTGCAAATTTTCTTTCGCGTGCTTTGAATACTGGACGGATAATTCGATTAATATTATATTTACATATATCGAGGATGGTTTATAAAAACACATTTTGATCTTTTCTGACAACGGTCCAGTGGGAAATATCCGGAAACCTGGCGGTTTAGTTCCCCTCCCTCTTTGAATATGCCAAAAACTTCAGACTTGGCACATTTAAAATATTTCAATATGGAATATATCAGCTGAAAACTCGACTAGTTCAGCTCACACATACATAGCTATTTTACTCCTTACCAGGATACTGTCATAAAATGTATGTGATTTTAAAAGAATATATAGTTAATATGTGAAGTTAAGTTAATATGTGAAGAGTAGAAAAACGGACGATAGAATTGCTCGAATGGTACCCGAAAGAATAAAAAATCTTTTAATAATAACAATGTTTGTGAAGAGATGAATGGGAGTCGCTCAAAGCAGAGACAAATACATACAACAAGCGTGTTGGAAAGGTTTTCAATATGAGATGATGTCAACAATTTTAACATACGAGCTGTTATATTTGAAAGTGGCACAAGTGTCACTTTTCTTCATTTCGAGAAATATTTCGCTGAACATTAAATATAACGTTTTGCATTTAACAATATTTAAAAATACTATGGTAATACGTTTATTCCGCTTTTCCGAGATTCTGGATACATCGAATTAAAATAAATGATTACAATTTGTGAATTACGTCAAACAGAATTGAAAATTGGACTTTTGTCACTCAAATATAACGGCTCATATGTCAAAAGTGGCTTTAGAATTTTAAATGACAAAAGGGACGATGAACGCTTTCAATAAGATATGTACATATATAAGAATATTTAGATTTAATCTGACGCAATTCTTTCAGAATGTTTTCCACATTTGAATTTGAGTATAAATTTGAATGAAACATTTAGTGTGAAATTTAATAGTAAAAAGCTGTCATTAATTTCTCAACCTAGAAATTCAAATCAAGTTGAACCGGATGAATTTATAACGCTTTTATATAGCGTGTTTTGAGTGTCAATTTTGGTCTGAAGAATGATGATGAAACTGAGGGGTCCCCTGTTCCGAGATTGTTTTATGCGACATAAAATGCGTGTTGTGCCTTCATAAAAGAAAATTGGACTGAGCACTCCTATGTACACCCTATGCAGCCTCTCCTTCCTAGAGATACAAAGTCGGTTGACGTGCGTAATTACCCCACGTGTTTGCCTAGCACGCGCTCCTATGACATTTTCTATCAATTCGAACGCCGATTTCGCCAGGATTCACACGACGCGTTTCATCATGGCCATGATCATGATCGTGATCGCGATTGACCGTTGTCCGGGTGTGACAGTGTTGTATATCGAGCACGAGGCGCACATGGCGGCGGCGGCACCTGGACCGGTCGCCATGGAGACGCCGGAGTCTGCCCTCTATCGATCCGACGCCTCTCTAGCGCGTCCGACGCAGGCGTCCGCAACCTTTCTACTCGCGTTCGACTCGGGGCCCCTGCTCGAAAACCGGTCCTTTTTTATTGCTCCTCGATTCGCGACAGAAGCACCTGCTCTTAGAACAGGTGATCGTCCCGAATTCGATACGTTTCAAATTCTAACCCTTTTAATTCGACGGAGGGGGAGAGTTTGACCTTGTGCCATCGAACAGTGTGTTTCTATTAAAAACAAGGGCTTATTTATTAGATTTGCGTCCTATTCGTGTGGGACACATTAGTGGTGACCGTGACGCCGTACTTAAAATTATAAAAATATCAATAGCTTTTAAATAAATAGTGAGTAAATGCTTTTATTACATTTATCGTAATATATTTTCTACATAAATTAGAAATTACTCACTTAAAAAATGATTTCATTATGCATGGTAAATATTACAACAGAACATATGTATACTTTACAGTCAAAGTGTTTTACCAACTGTAATCTATATATATATATTATAATATTATATAATATATATATATATATATATATAAATAATATATATATATAAAAATCAAATGTTTGTCTGTCGTCACGTATGGGTTCCTAACATTCAACCGATTGCGATGATACTTACATGAGTTGTTGTGTAATGCCCGCGATGTTTTCTGTGATAAAAAAAACATCCAAAAACGAGAACGGGAAAACAGGAATGAATGGCATTGCACGTAACAATTTCAAATATGTTCACATCGCCCCCACCTAACAACGTTCACATCGTTGTTAGGGTAAAATAAACAAACAATTGAATAATTTCAAATGTGTCCGCTGCCTGCGTTTTTCCGACAAATTATCATTACTGTAATTCAATTTGATTATTAAGTATTAATTTGAAACTGAAACATATCGAGAAACGGGAAACGGGAATTACATGCGTAATTGTGGAATTGCAAACGCATGCCGGGTTCAGCTAGTATATATTATAAATCCGAGATGATTAGTAGGGCGGGTGTTTTACAATCGCAGTATTTTGCCAAAAGTTATGAGTAGATTTCGGCGTTGGCTGGTGTTCTTTAAATGACCTCTCCATTAGTTAACATAGCAAGAGAACAAAAAAGCATGATTGACAATAGTGAACCATTTATTTTTTGCAAAAAGCATTGTCCCAACGCCGATTGCGTTTCGGAAACTATTATTAATACAAAGCTCTTCTACATTGTGCATCATTCAGAGTATGATGGGACGAATTGACAATCTGCAAATTCTCGAAGACCTTCGTTTATGGCCTCCAGTATTATCTATCTCACATAAACGGAAATTTCGCATACGACTATCGTTTCCGCGCGTATATGGAATATCTGGCACTCGAATTCTCGCTAGTTAGATAGTTCGCGTAGATGAAATTTTCGAGTGCCAGATATTTCGTAATCGAGATTTTAGTAACGTGAGAAATCGCCATGTGCGAAATAGTCACCGAATTCGAACGTAATCTCTTATCTTGTATGTTAGTACGTGCTTCTAAACTGGCCAGTATGACCTTCTTAATGAGATTAATGTTGAATTGTTTTCCATCTCGTATGGGGACCTGTCAAAATTTCAATTCAAAATTTACCCCTTAAGGATAAATTTAGAATTGAAATAGTATATTTTGGTGTTTTTTTTTATTGTTTTGTTTATTATTTTTGCCCATAGTGACGCATTAGGGAAACCTGTAAAGTCACTGTAGTCTAATTTTAATTCTGAAATAAAATACAATATAGTAATAGTGGCAACGATGAAACATAGATCAATCTTTGTAAAACAGCACCAGCAGTTATTTTAATTCCATAGTTCCACGTTTATACACAAATTATGAAACCGCTATATCATCAGCAAATTTCGCTATAAAAATGGCTTAAGATTAAGGAAGTCATCATTTATCGTTTATAAATTCTATTTTCGAATCTTAATATATGAATATTCAGAATCGATTGTGGTTAAAAAGTTTTACATAAGTTTGTCATATCGCGTTATTTATGTGCGACGTATTTTACACGTTTCATGCATATTAAGACCACCGTAAACGAATATGACAAATTATGATAAGCTGCTTCTGCGGTTTATTCATCGTTTGGAGTCTTTAAGTATGCGTCATTTTCTCATACATGTACTGCGATTCGTTACGACAAGTTGTGTGTTGAGATTACGATTTTATCAATTTTATTCAGTTTGTTCCGCGAACGAATATTTATTTATAGTGAAGGCGAACGCTAAAACAATGCATCATTTGTTCGAGTTAGTTAGTTAATTGATGATATGTTTTCCGGTGATAATGTCGAACAGATGCTGTATTGTAAGGTCGTTTTACGACTAATTACAAATATTATGATGACAGCAAAATTCCAGTGGATATGATTCACGACCGAAAACGATTGCGATGAATGCAATATAAAATTTGAATATCGTAATTAACTGCATTCCTATTTAATGGTTTGTTCATTGCATTGCGATGATTGAATTCCGAAAATGAACCGAGTTATCAATTGGGTTTATTTTATGGTCACCTTATCTGTTTTATACTTTCGCATATTTTTGATGGTATACAGATGCGGTCTGGTTTCATCAGTTTTCGATCTCTGGAAACCGGTACGCGTGCACCGATTGCAGTTTCACTACTCTCCGTTAGATGGCGCGCCGGCGTATTGGCATTGCATTCGGCCGGTGCACTTTATTATGCACTTATGTTGTACGAGTCGGGCTGTCGAATTTTCTGGAAGTTTTTCCTAGTTGTGAGTTTGGTGTGGATGGTGGTTTTCTGAGAGCATCTGACTCCCCTGTGGGTCTGGGGAAAATGCGAGTTTTTCCGGTTCCTAGACGTGTACAAATCGTCGGCTCTCAATCTCGGACCCACCCTCTCACCCTGTCCAAATAAAGCGTTATCGCTATGTTAGGGGTTGGTCGAAATGTGTATTGACTTCGGAATTGGTTCACTTTTTCATTATTTTCGGCGGAGGGTTTTTATCAATGTCGGTCATTATGCGACGACAAGTTCGCTTATCGTTTTTTATTAGTATTAATTTTATTCAATATAATTAGAAATATGTTAAATTCATT
The DNA here is from genome assembly GCF_051622035.1 of Arctopsyche grandis. NCBI lineage: Eukaryota > Metazoa > Arthropoda > Insecta > Trichoptera > Hydropsychidae > Arctopsyche > Arctopsyche grandis. The sequence continues at coordinate 17,434,685 of NC_135358.1, forward strand.
TGATCGCCGGTTATGAAATTGTCACATCTTAATGTCATTGCAAATTGTCCAATTCCGAGAAGATTTGTCTGGCAAAATGAAGGCAATTGTCCTTAACACCAAATTGATCCTTTTGGCTCAATTGGCTTAACACTTCAACTGCAGGGGTGGCTTAATCTTGAAGCGAAAATGTTGTATGTATTCAGTCGTCACCAACTGGAAATTATGTGTATTTTTTTGTTATAAAATATGAATATCTGCGGTGAAAAAGTTTCGTCTTCCTCAGGAGGATGCTTCTTTTTCTTCCATTTTCTACAAATAAAATTTGATTTATGGCGACGCTTTATTGTTTTTCGCGTTCTTTGCTTTATCGGTTCGTACCCAAAAGAAAATGGAAAATTGAGGTGGAAATATAATATTATGCTTTCGTACAAGACCCATCTCCATTCTCCGCATTTATGATAACTAAATTCAAAATGGGAAGTAAAACCGGGTAACTGAATGTTCCCGGAGGTCGACAGAGGGGTGGGTGGGCGATCAACGAATTTCGTCCTGGAATCTCGAGCTCGTTTCATTTAAATCCATTACACTCATTTCGCCTTCTAATCTCCATACCCATTACCCCAGTCTCTCGGTAGACTTTCCGTTATTTAAATCTGTATAAATATTCCGTTCACGTTTTGTCCCTCAATCATCATGTACGTAATGCATATACCACTATGTCTTTATATGGATAGTAATTTACAACAAAAAAACTTTTTATTTGTTGTACAACAAAGTAGAGTAGACAAGACAAGACACGCGCGGTTTAACTGTAATGACTCGTCTGGCGTACGTCACATGACTCATCGTAACTTTGAATTCGGGTACCGCATGGGTTGCCTCAAATAACAGTACGCTTATGTTTCATTATATTTTGCTATAGTTTTTTTTTTATTGGAATTCACGTGTGTGACAGTAATTTTGCTGCACTTCCTGCTGTCATTGTCCTGTCCGTGCATTCATTCGACTACTTTTTCCGGGCTCGACCTCCCCCATTTCCCCTGCACTCTTTTGTTTCCTGAGATTTCAGAGATTGCGCTCGCTTTTTGTGCGCATTCGTCAATGCAACATTGATGGCATCATTGTGCTGGCCATCTTTGATGTGGGGGATGGTGCTTCGTTTCGTTTGGATTCTGGCCAACGGTCCTATTCGGCGCTCGTGTGTGCGAAACTATTATAATTCACACAGTTTCAACCCTCGCAAATATTCAGATAAGCTCTCGTCGACTGTAGGCGTTTGCGCTCTCTGAACTCGTTCCACCTCTAGTCTAGTGTAGTTTTCTAGTATTCGTCGATGAATTGTGGCTTCGTTTGTTTGTTGACATTGAAAGGGTTTATTTAGCTCCAACGCTCGTGCACATGAACGGATTCTTTCATCGGCTTCTATTCTTGTTTTAATAATCTATTCTAAGGATGTTCTATTTTTATTTATTTAAATTGAAGTTTGACTTGAATATTTGATTAAGAGGTGATACAATAACTCGTAATATGATATTGTTGTAACTGAGATATTAGGAAACCGACATTTTTGTCTTTTTGTAAAATTTCAAAGAAACCCTTTTGAACAGTATTGAATTTCTTATTATTAAATTATTTAATGCCTAAAATGGATTTTTTCATCGGTTCGCCTGCCTTCTGGTGTCATATTGACCCTATTACATCAGCCGAGGGTTAAATTTGGATAGAATTTTGGACTGCGTGACGGATGTTTCACGCAGACTCGAGCTTTTAACTCCCACCTCGTACTCGTTAAATGACGAAAAAGCATTCGCTCTTCGTCAATTAACCCTGCTCACGTTTTTCGTCACGCAAGTTGTCACCTCGTTTATTTTTGTGGCGTCTCCTCCACTTTCCGGGGGCGTTTTCCAAGACTGGTTAGCTCAACTCACCTGGTCTGGGTCTGATCTCCCGTGGGTGAGCAATTCCACTTTGTTGATTCATGCACTGTCCACGTGGGCGAAGCTTGCAACAGAATTGCACCTTAAGATTTCAGAATCGAACTCGCTGCGGGTCAACGAGCTGCTATCGAAAGGAAATATTTATATTTAACTAAATTGCTAGTATCGTGCAAGATAATATTTAAAAGCTCACACTTGACCCACATCTTCTGGAAGACGTCGCGCCGCGTCTTTCGGCATCGCCACTCATTTCGGTTACTCACGGGTTTTTTTTATATCACCCTTGTGTTGAAGCGACTTCAGCTTCACTTCAGACGTCTTCAGCGACGCTGACCGACGCCCCGCCGACTCGGCAAAGCCGGATGAGTTCTGAAAGTGCATCGGAAGCGCAGCAGTTGCCCATGAGCACTGGACGCGAGTATAGTATCATCGCCAACGTCAATCTCCTATTCGTGACAATGTTCGCTTGGGTGCGTGACAACTTCTACTACTATTTCGGATTCGCCTTCAGGAGGACCAACAAAACCGTAAGAGTTTATCTGCAAATTTTAATGCGATTATGTGGCGGGGTGCATCGATCGTTGTCCGGTGCATACACCGTTGCACTTTTGCTAAATCCGGATTTGCGCGCGCGTCCGACGACGCACACGGATCAATTCCGCGGTTTGGGATTGCAGATTTCCATTTCAGCGATTTCGGTATCGCTTTCTAATAATACGTACGATTTTCAAACGTTTCGTGTATGTTATTTTAAACGTAGCTTCAGCGTTTATTTTAATACTAGCCGTTTATTTTATGCATCGTAAATATGCCTTGAATGTTTGCATATTTATATTTTTTTTTTTGCGTCAAACGACTTGTAAAGTAAAGCAATTTTTCATATTGACGATGCGTCAGTTCATCGTAATAAATAAGGGTGAATTTTTTTATCGTCTTGTGTGGTGTCAATTTTTAACCCATCAATTTTCGCTTTGACATTATGTAATGGGAGTTCGTCTACTTCTGTTTTATGCTTTTATTCCAATGTAAAAAAGTTTGGCGGTGCGCTTAAAAAATTCATTTTGAAACCGAACCAAGTTTGTTAACACAGCAGCGGTATAAAAAAATTGTCAACTCGATTCAATATACTCAGACGCTAAAAAAACGAAGGACAATATTCCTAAATTTCTAAAGTGCCTATTTATAAACGTGTCAACTTTAATTGATTGCAGTTTAAGTTAGAAGGCACCGAATTTAATTATGTTCTTTATATAAAGAAGTTTCTGACGCTTGTCATCAAATTTATAACGAGACATGTAACTGAAGAAAAACGGAACCGACACAAAAAGGAAGTTTACCAATTTGACATTGTGTCAAAACAGCTTTATCGCCCGAGCTAAAAAGGCAATGACCTACGCTTCCATACAATTCTCATGGACAGCGGAGAGAATGCACATGTGTGTACAAAACGATGCACAAAGTACATATTTACAATCGCTGTGTGTTTAAAAATACACACACACACTCTTTCATACCGAATAAACGATATAAAAAGCAATTAAATTGTATAGAAGCGATTTTTCTTTATCAAACCTAGTGGAGATAGCATTGACCGAGACCCACAATGGATGGGATGGTTGTGCGATGCGGAGGCCTGTTCTCGACCAGAGTGCAGCTGTTATTTTTAGCGCCAGAATTCGAGGTCAATGTTACCCACCGTTGCCGCCCCCGCAGTTGCTGTAGCATCTGATCCCCCACCATTTTCATCCAGAACCTGCGGACCTGGACATCGTCCATTTAAAACAACCCCAAACATTCATAAGCCCCTATACATACTATGATAGGCGCCAACCTCAATTGATTTACTCGCTAATGCAATAGACACGACAGTACTGACTCATTTTTAAACAAATTGCACTTTGATTGTATTAAATTACTCATAATATTCCAAGTTCCAAGTTTATTATGCGTTTGCAGCGATAATTGTTGTTGCTATGGGGTCACGGGCGTATCTTGACTCTACCCTCGAAAACAAAGATTGTTTGTGTTTGGTCTCTAAATATAATGTAATTGGTTTGAGGGTAATTTTGTATTTAGCACACGCGTGTTTGTTCTTAATTACAAAAACGTTTCGCATCTTCGCTAAATCTATATGCATAATATACCCGCAAGTTGTAAACAATGGAAAACTTCCCTAATCCACGTCAAGGGTTTCGGGCTCGTGAGTTCCTTTGTTTTTGCTTAAATCCTGTGCTCTCTCGTGTATATGTGGCTTTTGTTCATATGTAATTATCTTTTGAGATTCATCGGTGCTTTAATATCTTATTTTAATTTGTGATCAGAGCTCATTAGTGTCATGGAATTTGAATTTATATCAGATTTAAGGATATTCATGTAACGGGCGCTATTTTTATTATTTTGAGCGTAATCTCGGTGACTTTTCATTTTTATTTTTCGCTCGGAAGCTTACGCTGGTATAAGTATAACAAGAGAAAATCTGTTAGCGCGTGGATGCTGTAGAACGACGGGGGAGAAGCTAAATTGGAAATTGCACATGACACACGAAGACGTTCGGATGAGTAAGTGAATATTTCTGTAGAAAGACGCCTCGCGATGAATCCTTCCAAAAGGTATTTCCAACCGGTGTCTGCGGTCCAGAACAAAACCAAAACGTTTCAATCAAACCACCCCTTCCAGAAAGAGGCGATCGATTAGTACCTAGAGTGCGAAGGTAAAGTCATTACGACCCTTGTAAAATTTGCTGTTTGGGTTCGCCTCAGTAATGAGGTTCCTCGTGATCGATATGGTGGTTGAATGTCGGGGCATCGGCATTCTAATTTTTGTTTCGGAATAAATTATGAAACTCGTTCCTCTTTTAAACTTTTTTATGCGTCAAATATCGAACGTGATTCGGATACAGATGCGTTTTTTTTATATTCAGATTGCACATTTCCATAATGGATGTTTGGCGCGCGTCGCTCGGTTCGCCCGTGAGACGTGAGCTCTATTTAGCAATGTTAAACAGACAATTTTTCCGATTCGAGTCGGTCGTGGTGGAAAACTCTCCATTTGATAGATGTCAAATATTTTAGAGACCTATCGCACTCGACTTAGACTTCATGAATGTTTGAGAGTGCTCGATGGCAGACCACGGCAATCGTTTTGAAAGTGACTCTCGTGACGATGCTACATTTCAAATTCAATTAGGACCGTCGTTGTTTGACGTCGGCTGTATTACCATAGATGCACTCTCGTTTGTGTTGCAACGGTGCATTTGGAGAATTTATTTGAATAACATCCGGGCGGGTACTGTTTGTATGGTTTATAGTGTCATATTTGCACTTCGACAAAACTGACTTCATGTTTCTCGAATCCTGCATGTGCAGTGTGATTTTAACTAAAACTTGTCTCACGCGTCTTGTTAAAAGTTATTTTATAATTGAAATGGTTGATAAGACAGACGTATTTGAATAATTCAATTGACCATTTTATAAATTATCATATTTAAAATCGAATCAATAAAAATGCCGCTTTTTCCGGAGAAGAATATTTTCGACTAATGTGTTTTCTCAGTAATAACGTATGAATGTGAAACATTGTGATTGCTATGTTCAAATGTTCTTTAATAAAGTGCAATGCACTCAGAGAAGTATGGAACGTTGTATGCTTGTTGTAAAGAAGAGAAAGACATTATTTTTTATATTATATTTAAGAATACTTGAGAAAGACGGCACTGTTAATGGATCCAAGTTGTTTGTTAATATATAAAGTTATAATTCAAATATACAAATATCAAATAAGAAAAAAAAATGTCAGAAGCAATTTAAAAAGAAAAGAAGAAAAAATACAATAGATAAACTGGAAAAAGGAAGAACTACAAAAATCAACAAGTTTATTTTTAAAAAGATTTACTTTGGACTTTAACTACTCAATTTGAAACGAAGGATTCTCTAATTGTGTCTATGAATGTAAATATATTTTTTGATTCTTAGAGTATGACCTCTTAGATGAGTGTTATTGTTAAACGTAAGGATGTTTGTCATGGGACAATTTTAATGTTTATTTATAATTTTATAGACTTCAATTATATCATCTTTCATTATTTTCGTCTCAAAAGATTAATTATTTTTATCTCATATCATATGATTTAAAATGAAATACACATGACTTAGTAGCTGACACAGTGGAGTGAGAGAATGGATTAAAATAGCGATGAGCAAGTTATGTGGATAGATGTGCTCGAATGGTACCCAAGAAAGTATAGGGGCGCGAACGAGATAGAGATAAATGTGTGGGATAAGTTTTGGGATAAATGGATGTGCTGGAAAGGCCTTCACCCAGTAGCGGTTTCTGGATAAAACCAATCGTTTTTAGCTTAAAAGAATCACTTCGAAGTGTTGGAAGTGTTATAAGCATTGTTTTTTCGATGCTGGAGCAACGCTGGAGCACAATTTTGGCTGTAGCTACTCGGATATTATACCTCAAATTTTATTTATTTTATATCTGAATCAAAACGAACGGTCGTAGAAAGGTTCATCGCTACAATGGACAGTTCGCCGGTCGCATCCGGTCGTGCACAAAACGAATAATCACCATAGGTGTTTTATATTGTACACATATGCGTGGACAAAAGCCGGAGTTACCAACGAATCAACCAGTCTGAATTGTCGCTTCGGCAATTGCCATTCAGCGATGGTGTTCACCATCGGGCCATCGTCCTTCGCCATGGCCGTCCGAGGCCATCGCCGTTGATTTTGCTGTTATTGAATATTGCATATATGTACATACAAATCATTGTATTGGGTTACTTGGGGCTTAAAAATCTCGTAGAACAAATGGCAAAACAGTAGCAATACACTGTGTTGGATCGTTTCATCATCTGTCTGGATTACTGAAGCCTCTCTAGTCGAGAACGACCGAATCGATTTTGACGCGCTATTTGAGTACAGTCAACCAATGTATTGAGTACAATATCCAATGTATTGAGTAAAGTTAACCCTTCTATAAGCGCGATAGTCAAATCAGTTGATTTTCAGGCGTCATTATGCCGATTTGTGAATGTAGTAATTTATGTCGTATTTACATATAACAGTCAATACTCTGATGATAATTTGAGTCCAATAGAGATGTATGACTCTATTGGACTCAAATTATCATCAGAGTGAAATTATCATCAAATTGAACAAAGTGGTCACGGGTTCAAATCCCACTGGTTTCTGCTGGATTTGTGCTCCGGGTCGATCGTTTCCTATCAGAGTTTGTCAATTTATCTGATTTTCATTGAAACGGTTACAACAAATTGGCAACCTTACCGGCAATCTCTTCGCTGAATTGTATAAATTGCTGCAGATTTACAAATTTGATCATAAATGTATCTGTGGATGTCAATTGATATGTATTTACTTTGTATAATACTTGTATCAAATGTACAATGTTTCTGGCCAGGAATGCGTATTTTGGTTACCTGTTAGGTATTAATTAAAAATAAAAACATGATATAGGAGGATTGACTGTTCTCAAATGGTAATTTTTTTATCATCACGATGGTGAGTGATGAAGAAAGGCAGTGATAGTGATAGCTGATAATAATGACAGTGAGTGAAGACAAATTTATAAAGTTTCGGCGAAGGCTAAGAATGACCAATTTGTATTATATTATAATAATAATAATGTACATATATAAAAACTATAATACATATATTTGGACTTGGCATAAAAAATGTTTACACATAAAAAGGTCATGAGAAAATGCACACTTGGGTTTCTTCTGCGATGTTTGAATCTCATCGTTACAACACGTCTTTACAATGAGATTGTAACCGTTGTAAAATAAATTTACGTATTGAACCGTACCTGGGTACTCAATATTGTTCTTTTTTTTAATTGTTTTATTTTATTTTGTATCAGTAATTGGCCGCTAGATCGCGCATATTGATACGACACGACGGTCGTTTCGCGCGCTTTGATTGATGGCGGCAAACAATTCATTCGATTTAATTCCGAAACTAATTGCGAAACCGGTCGAACATTGCCGGTGCGCGTTTTTTTCGCGCGCTTCGGCCAAACCGACGTTCGTTTGTTTACGGTTTTTGTTCGATTTTGTTTCTGGAGCGAGTGCTGCCATCTGGCGAGACGCGGTGTGAATTTTAAATTTTGCAATAGTTGCGCACGCGCCACGGAAGATGGCGCTGACGTTTGCCGCGCTTCGTATTCAAATAAGTTTCAATCACATTGAATAATTTATAAACACAAAGATGTATACTTTTCATATTATTAGTGTCGAAGTTCGCAGTTTCTATTTTTGTGTGATTTCCCATTGATATTACGGCGTATTTTCCTTGGCATCTTGCGACGTAGTTTTCACTTTGCGACGCAATATTTCGTCATCTTAAATGCGGATAAATGCCTCGGATTTAAGAATCTATTAATATCGTTTAAAATAAGCTGTACGTCGTTTCATTGCGCATCCAGCATTACACGCCAGAGCCTTTCAGACTTTCAATTCAGCTGTTTTCTTCGTTTTCGCTCGATTTAATCTCTTCTTGTTTTCAGACGTCGCTTCGTCGATTTTCAATCTTTGCAAGTTCCGGATCCGGAATTGAACTGTCGCATTGTTCTTGACGTCAGTCAGTTTTCTTTTTTATTTTACGTTCAGGAAATTCTCAGTCCATGAAGTATCAAAGGGGTGCTTTATTTCGAACGATTTAACAGTTCCTAGTATTATTTTTATCATTTATAAAACACAACTAATTAGATTCGTTTTTAATGGAATTAGTATTTTTATAAGCATGCGAGATCTCAACACTAGTCGGGGTTATAAATTCCACAATTTTTATAGATGCTGATAATAACAATCGTATATAATAATTGCCTAATGCGTGCCCACGTGCGTGCGTGTGAAGTGCGTGTAAATATCCGTTAACATGCTCCGACTCTCTTTTTCCTCTTGGAATCGTATATCGTGGAAAGAGACGCGGCTTGGTGTGGGCCTTGCGCATATAATTTCGTTCAAATTTATAATATTTAAAATTTAATTAATTTTTTTGAAAAAAAAATTGTGTTTTTAATTTATTCTTTTTTTTATTCCGTTGATCTGAATTGGGTTTTTTTTCCACTGCACAAGTATGTGCACACTGGCCACTAGTCGTATATAATACAAATATATAGTACAAATGGCGGCTTCCATTGATCCGAATTGCGAACTTTTACGGAGTGCACAAGTGTGCACTAGTGGCCACTACATAGTATAGAAATAATTGTGTTTTTTTAATTGTATTCAAGAGGTTAAGAAAGGTTGATGAACTCGATGTAAATTACTAACAAGGATAGAATAGAAAGAGAATGCAAAAGGACGGGTTCCTTAATTGCATTTCCGCTTAATTACACATTTAGAACGTTTCGAGTGTTTTTCTGGTTTTATCTGTGCAATTTTTTTAATGAAAGCAAATTCAGCGTGAGTAACAAAATGTTTTTTTTTTGTTTTTTTGTAGAAAATTTGTCATTAATGTCATCAAAAAGTATAAACAATAGATAAACGTGGGTGAGTAATAGGTCTGATCATGATTTTTTGTTGAAAAAGAATTCCAACCACGTATTCAACTTCCGTAATAGTTAGTCCTTACAATCGTTTCCTACTAGGGGAGTTCTGGATGTACACGTACAATGCGTCTAGGCTCTCCACTATAACGAATACGGTAATTTCGTAGGTGCGGTTAATGTCCTGTGACGTATGCAAATTGGGACACGCGTACGAAGAGGGAGAGACGACAGACAGAATGCTCTGGATGAGAGGGAGAATCGTTCAAACGCTTGACGGAAATTCATTGTTAAGACGTTTTAAAGGGAGAGAAATTATCGTGAAGGAGACTAGACTAAATGCGAATGTCGCCCTCGCATCATCACACCATGCCGTAGAATCGTACCAACACATTAAATCAACCGCAGAACCGATTTATCTATGCAGTTTCCAATGGCGTGATCCCAAAATAGGACCGTCGATACAACAAAAATCCTCAGTAGAAAGCATAAGTGGGTCAAGTGAAAGAGCGCAATGTTGGAGCGCAAGGTAAAAGTAGATTCAATGTCATCATTTGTACCTATCCTATGTATGCTTCGTATCAGATATTAAATGGAGTCTGTTCGAGATTGGATTGGTTCCGACAATTTCTACCCGTTCGATGGCAACCCTATGCATTTTCTATAGGGGAAATGGAGAGTTGGGTCCTCTCTAGTGTGCATCGCGTGCTCCTAACACATTGTTATGGGTGTGCATGTACATAACGTGGTTACGTGTCTAGCATTTTGATGTAGATACTATCTGACCACCTATGTCGTCGGAAGATCATCCTCTGCTCTCAGTTCCCTTTGTACTTTTTTTTCTTTTCCATTTTTACGATCATCGTCCAGGTGAACGTTGAATGAAAAGTTTTACTCTAACTTCCAGATTGCTTTCTACAGATAGTTAGTACAATGTGAAACATTGAAGGCGGTTGTGAAAGTATTATATTATACTTAACTAAAGAACGTTCATCGAAATTAATAACGTCGGATCTAGTCTGAAGATAAAATTATTTATAATCGTTTGAAGTTACACTCGAAGCGAACGGTTCTCTTGCGGGATTATCGGGATTTCGCTGAACAACAGCAGCTGTAACGACAACAGATGTTTGCTGGAAAGTTTTAATCCTGGCTACGAGCGGACTTGGATTTTTAATCCTATTATATTGCTCATTTCGCCCGCAAGAAAATTACAACTCTGTCATAAATCATCATTATCACATTGAATTTACATTCAATTTGTTTTAAATTAAACCGCGTTCGCGTCTTTACAAGGACGCAGTATAATTCCATGATCCTTAGAATTGTTTGAAGTATTTTGATCATCCCAAGAGACTATAGCGGTCCCGCGTTCAGATAGTCTGTTTGACCTGTCTAGCGATTAGGCAGACCTTTGCATCAAACATGCTCTTTGTATTTCAATTGACTTATTGTTCAAGACTTTCCTTTAATAATTCATGGCTCTACAAATATAAATTTACTATCTTAAATTTAAATACATACATATGTAGTTTCGTTTATACCAGTATTGCTCAAGCCGGCAACTGCACGTAAACACCAGTACAAAATATATTCTTTAGCACATTCTATATGGACATTCGTAATGTGTATGTGACGTATCCGAAACAGCCGTAACCGACACAATATATTCATATTATACAGCAGTATATGTAACCGACACGTACCAAACAGAATCAGGTTTCTTCAGCTGCTGCGGAAATATTCACGCATGACGTGACGTCATAGTGGCTAGTGTACCCGTTTTAACGAAAGTGCTATGAGTGCATATGAATATTTTCAGAAACTTCATATTGTGAAAATAATGAATCAATATTACGCCGTATTGTCGCGTTCTGTAATGTACATGTAAGCCGATTTTGCTTTGCACTCGTCCAAAACAAGTATGAACGTGCCGAAAATGGACGGTGCTGTATAGTATGAATAGTAATAGTCTTTTCCGTGCAGTGTTGGGTCGACCCAGTGGCGTGGCGAAGGGGGGGGGGTCCGGGGGGTCTGGACCCCCCCTTGGCGGAACTATACATATGATTATGATTATTATGTGTTATGAACTTATGATTGAGGATTTATTACTTATCAGTCTGATTCTTTAAGAGAAAAAACTCCCTTTCATTCGGAATATTTGCAAATGGTCCAAATAAACACAAATAGGTATATGTTTTAAGTATTCTCCAAACTACGATAGAAAACCTATCTGAAAAATGTCACTTTTCCCAATTTATTTTTCATTCGGCGTATATTTGCCGTTTTTTTCAATCACAACTCGGCCGTGTTGTCATATTTGTAAATTGGCGATAAAGACCAGCGGAATGTAAACACACCCACCGTAGTTTACAATTAGAATTCTCTGAAAATGATTCGTCGTCTTTAATTTGGGGGCTTTCAATGACCAGTGCAATGTAATATAATAATATCACATGTGTGTAGGATCGAAGGACACAATTTTCGCAACGAGTCGGTCCAAAGTTTTGCGGAAGTTATATATGTATGTATATATAAATACATATGTATGAATACGTATATCTAGCAGAGACCACTTGACGCGCTTTCAGAAATACCTATCCTGAAATTATGTTTGCGACCCACGCCCACGATAAATATCGTTTTATATAGATTTATACATTTCCCCCATATTGCGCATCTGCTAGTGTTTTATTTGCGCCCATTTTCAGCTGAAATGAGCATTTCGGGCGTGTGCACATTCTCATCATGTGACTTCCCGACGAGACACACCCCACATGCACACAAAGACTTTTACCGTATAGATGGGGTGCTTTTTCCTCACTGTGTGTGTTTCATAAATGGATATTGTAAAATGCATTCGATTGGATAATTACTTGTCCTCTACAAGTTGCATTGTTCACGAAATACTGATGCAATGCCTCGATATTGTTACTCATTTTATGGTTATTTGTGTTTATATGGAAGACTATAATATTTTATGTCATCATCATCATCATCATCATTATCTACAGTCATTCACCATCAACTTCGGGATGAAGGCCACTCCAACACACTTCCACTCGTCTCCGTTTTGCGCAACTCTCGTTTATCTCACCTCATATATTTTCCTAATTTCGTCTACCCATCTTCCCTGCGGTCTTTCTTTTACCCTTTTGCATTCTCGCGGGTACCATTCTAGCACTTCTTTCGTTCGTTCTTTTAGCCACGTGGCTCGCCCATTGCCATTTCAATCTCTTCACTCCCTTTATCCATTACCCTTGTTTTTTTTATTTTTATCCACTACCCTTGTACTTCTCACCCACGTATTCCGTTGTATGTTAACTAGTTAAATGGCTAGTAAATAGTTAATTAGGTAAATTACTAGTAAATTGTTAATATTTAACAAGGTAAATTACCCGGCGTTGCTCGGATGGATGAAAGTTGAAAAACAAATTTTTCAAATTTTTTTTATATTTTGACTCAAATCTGGGTTTCAACCCCTTCCAAAGACAAACTATAATAAAATACAAAATTTAGAGGCTCTAAAATGAAAACTGTAGATTTGCATAGCAGACAAACAAATACATATAGTCAAATCCTATAATTTCGTTGCATTGTTTCAACAAAAACGCAGAAATTACAGACAGAGTGTAACACGGCACTTGTTTTTTTTTTATAGTTTTGCACACGCAAAAAACGCTGAAATGTCTAGTTTATACCGTCGCGATTCTTCCCAAAACTCACCCCCTAGAGTAGAAGGTTTTCGGTGATATTTTATCTTTGTATGTATGATATTTTATCTTTATCTTTTGTTTGGTGATTCTCATATTTGAAGAAATGTTGAAACTTTAAATAAGAAGATCTTACGAATTAATCGATCGATAACGGTGATTCTTATATTTGAAGAAATGTAGAAGAAACTAATTAATAATGACATGAAGATACTCTCATCACACCTGGAAACCACGAGCGTGATCCGTGCCACACTTTTGAGTGTGTTCTTACCATGTAACTTAAGAAATGTAAGAAAATAAATTTTGAAAATAGTCAAAACAAAATGGCGTTATATCTTGTATTATGTTTTCTTACAATTTCTTTTGACTTTTTTTCTTCTCAAGAACCAGATTTATCGCTATATGGGAGGGTTACTAACGGGATTATTAAAATACTAATTCAAACTAGCTAAATAAATTTATTTATTATAAACATTGGGAAAATTGGTTTATTTTTAGTATAAGGGTCGTGCAATAGGGACTGGAGGTACTGCAGTACCCCAACCAAATCGGTTTTTGTATGAAGAAATTTGTTATATTCATTATGATTACTCCTTTGATTCGATTTTTTACTCAATTTTCGCCAATGTGTGCAAAAGTATTGTTTTAAAATAGACGAATTTGTACTTTGGATCATAAATGTCGATCTTTATATTTCGATTCTAGTCAAGGAATGTACGCGTAAAATATGTGGTATGCCAAGACAACACAGTTTGGATTTGAATGAATCGTGACGTGAATTTAGTTTACACAATATTTTAAGTTAAATACTACTACGTTAATATCTATTTTTATTTAAAGGCGATTTTGAAATGTTTTCGATGGTTTTGACCGTGCCAAAAAATCTAGCGCCATCGCCATGAAACCACTTGTAGAATATTTTATTTTTATTTTTATTCGCGAAAGAAGTTCTGCGAGGGATAGGCGTTTTGGTTTGATTCAACAGCTGGTGTTAATGATCACGAGACGACAGCACGTCATGGCACTCTATCATAATACAACAAGTTTGGCATTGACAGCTATTAGTCAAAATTGTTTAGAGCTTATAGCAAAGTTGATACTTTCCAAAATACGTGACAGTCATTCGACGCGTCTTTCGTCAATTAAGCGACTTTGCTAATGGGGTCGTGTTGCATTCGCCGTTTTCGGAATGTACACACAACATTTTTTACGACTGCTTATGTTTTATTCAAAATTAAATCGGACTATGTTCGTCCCCTTGGGCACTGAAGGAATATACTTTATTTTCAAGGGTCGCATAATAAAAATGCTATGACGCATCTGTACTTTTTATATGCGCAAGAAAATGTTTCCCCTTTTTTATGGCTTTCCTCCGTATTGCGCTTTTGGTGTGTGCATTATTAAAGTTGCGGATTTTCGTGATTATTTCGACTCGGGAAATTTTAATTTTGCACAAAATAATGTTTTTAAGGTTGTGTTTGATTAATGTATGGCGAGTGTGACCGTGAGCGTCAGAACGGGATTCCTATAAAGTTTCAGCTTCCTTGGGGATTCGAGCTCGCATCCTTCCCCTTGGAACACACCATTAATCTGCCAAGGCACCCCCCTTCAGTACGATTATAAATTGTATGTTTTATTATATGTACGTACAGACAGTGGCGTAGTAGGGAAGATAGTATGCGTTTTTAGGACTATAATGGTACATCTTAAATGGAGAGTTGTAATGTGGTTGAATCGTGTCACTGGACAATAAAAAAACCCAAAAAGGTCTTATTTTTTAATGACGTATCATTTATCATTGTAGTTTTTACTTTATTTGTATATATTATCCGTAGTGACGCATTGGGGCAACCTGTAAAGTCACAAATAAATACGAGGTATCAATAGATATAGTGTGGTGATCGTGAGAAAATTCGTTGTTGAGATTTTGATTGATTTAATTTGCATCCAATTGATATTTGAATCAACAACATTTGAAACGCGTTTTTCACTTTATACTTTAAAAACTCGATTTTTCAATAAATTTTTAGAATTGAAAAATAGGAAGCAAATCGTTTTTCAAATTTATCTCATTAAATTGATATAAAGTTGCATGTATGCTTCAGTCCAAATGTACACTTCGGTTCGTTCATGGACATACTAGTTTGGTGTACTAGTTTGGACATACTAGTTTGGTAGTTAATTCCCGAACTATTGGTGTTAACTGTCAAAAGCTATCTTCAAATTGACTCACCAGTTGTAGCTTTCTAAACTTTTGAGCTGTCAAAACCTTTTAGATGTCGAAACACCAAGTTTTTAAAAGGGAAATCCTATGGAAACCACATTGCATCGTTGCTACAATTCCCGTTTCCGCTGATATTAAATATATTGCAACCCAGGATAAGCATACATATATATGTACATAAAGGATGGGACAATCGATTGAGAATACTTAAACTTATGCCAAATATTTTGTGCATGAACAAACTAGTTCGTTTGTCAATTTGATTTGTGTACACTAAAACTGATCGGATTGATTCGTGTGTGAACAAACTATTATAGTACGTTATTGAACGAACGAAATGTACACTTTGACAGTATCGTATACGTATGTTTTTATATATTATTATCTCATTAAGTACTCTTCTGGCTACGCCACTGCACCCAAAATCGATCAATGTATCTTCGCACTGATCGATTTTGAATAATGTTGTCTAATCATAGCGATATTGTTTCGAATACTCCATCATCAACCATGAAATTTTGTTTTGAAACGCGACACAAGAAGTATTTCTATCTCCAAAAACATTTTTCAAACGTTTGAAAATGTTCTCTGTCGCCCATTGGACAGCTGCTGAAGACTCGACTGTTGCAAAGATATTCGTCATTTTGTTTTATTTTGACGTATGCAAAATTAATTTTATTTTTCAGTTTATCTTTACATCGGGAAAGACCTTCGGGAATAAAATTCGAGTTGTCTACTTGACGTGTTTGCTTTACACAGCTGTTCGTTTTAAAAGCTAGTATTTTCCCCCGCATATAATAATAAAATGATTTAAAAATAATTCGAACGCATTTTCGACTTCAACATTTCTTGTTTTCTTTCAGCGGACGATTCTGAATTACATTGACGTGCATTGCGTTGTCTCAGCCTTGTCGCCGATCTAGTTTTCATCTCAATAAATTCTGCATTCGACACCATCTTTAAATGCGATTGATGATTTGGCATAGTGCGAATATTATCGGTGAAATTGCCACCGCCTTCGCCAATGCTAACACACGCGCTACTTTCAATGCCAAATGCTAACTAAGTGTCTATATAATGCAAGTTCGACCGTAAACATTTAAGATCAGTATTCCTATTTGCTATTCACCATTTATCTCGTTTGCATATTGTCTGCGGCATAGACTTCGTTGTCGGGCTTGTAAACAATTTTTCAACGTTTTGAGTAGTGTATGTACTCTCTTTCAATTTTCTGGTTGAGCTAAGTCGCCCTCCCCGTTCAGAGGAAGGAAGGATGGGAGGAAGCGGTAAATAAATTAGCGATTCCATGTTTTGATATTGGTAGAGAGAGGTTCACCCAGTGGAAATTCGTTTCCGGTCAGGATATTGGCCGCCGCTATCTTCTCGTCCGTATGTATTTATGCAGAGTGGTGTCGTTATAATGCGATTTATGTTTTATTTAAATTTCACTGCCGTACCTCTCTCGCAATGGCCGATTTTTATCACGTTTTTTTTTTAAGTAACGACATCACATTTGTAAAGTTTACTTCAACCATCGGAAAATTTCAATCCTACGCGATTTAACCTTGTAACTACAATACATAAACTTTGCCTTAATATGTCACATATTGATGGCTTGGTGCACATACATACATATGTATATTGTATGTCCATTTTTGAACGTATATCGGATTTTAATAGTAAAATACATATTTTTTTTTTAATAGTAAAATACATAATTTTAAAAAATCTACCAAGAGATTTGGGTATAAACGCATATTTATGAAGTACAAAATAATCTTCTGAAAATACATACATTGAAAAATATAAAATTAGCATTAAATAAGTGTTGAAAACTATAATATTATCATTATAATATCATTTTATTTACAATATCTATTATATAATATAATATATATTTTTATATATACATATATTCTATTTTTGTTGGTTTAGTATTTTAATTCGAATTCATAGCAATACATTAAACAACGTGGATTCAAATCTAGGGGGGGGGGGGCTGCTCCCCCCCCCAAATGACGCCCCTGGTGCCAAGCCTTTATATGTTACTATAATACGTCCAGATTGTGTATATGTATATTATTTTAATTATCATACAATATTTTAGTGTGTTAGTTCTATCATGCAGAACCAATTTTTGGCGTCCAAACGTTGACACACAGCTTTTTTGCACAAAAAAACACCGGTACGCCAATTCTGTACCGCCGCTATTCTTCGCGAGCCTCACCCCCCAGTGTTTTCGGTGATATTTTATCCTTGTATTGACAGTGATCGTTAACGGAGATTCTTATATTTGAAGAAATGTAGCAGAAACTAATTAATAATGACATGAAGATACGCCTCTTACCGCAAGAGTCAATGTACGCGTCCCCTGCCGCACTTTTGAGTGTGCACTTACCGTTATTACTTTGTCGAATGTATCACATTCTTGCTACTAATTAAATATGATACATTCTCATCGCATTAATGCATTTCTTTATTTCCTTTGTGTTATGTGTGGAGGAATGTTCGTCTGACAATTTTGGTAATTTGATCCTGGACTAATTTTAATTCGGTGCTATTTTGTTACACTTGTCACTTTTGATTGACATAATCGGATTTTGCAATAATACTTAAATTTTTCAGTGTAGTCTTTGTTGCAAAGTTTTGGCTTGATATCATGTCATTTATGAATTCACTGTTTCCAGTGCTATTTTCTGCATTTGATTCAGCGATCGAGCATCAACTTTTCACTGTAAACATTTGCGTTGTGAAAATTGTAGTAATGTCCTATAATTAGCTGATGCTTTTCAGCTTTTTTTTTTCCTATCATTTCGATGCCACAAACCAAGGCCGGTCAGTGGGTTTGTAAACAAGCCCCCGCCCCTGATTTTTATCCCAAGCGCGTGCTTGTTCTAAACAGTGGCGTCTGCAATCAATCGAAATAATTTTAATCGCATTTTCAGTTAGTATTCTAACGACATTCAGTTAGTATTCTGACGAAGCGTTGGACCGTGGTTTTCTACTCCAATAAATCCATGAATTCGACCTTGTCAGCCCCGAGTAGATTTCAATCTGTATCATTGATATGGATATACCGTAATCTGCGTCTTATATGATTGACGCGACAAATCGAAACAATTGTCAGCAGACGCAATAGACCGTGGGCTTCCTTTCAACGCGCATAATAGAATTTGTCTTTCCATCGAATCGCATTTAATTAAAGTGCAAGATTTGAAACGACCCACCGACAAAAAAATATAAATAACCAGGGAAAAACTCAATTACTTTGGCAACACCCTCTGCCTATTATATCTTCACTATTACACTTAGTCACGAAATACATTATTGCCTTAGGGGTTCTATGTACTTGAATAGTATACAATTTATATATAATACAAATGTATATTTGATTTTTGATTTTTAACTGCTTTTTATTATTACTATAGCTACTGATATACTGATCATTTTCTATTTTACGATTTTAATTTAATTTTGTTAGTAATCATAGTATAATATTCTTCTAATGGTAATGTACAGCATAATAGGAGAAATAGCTCAAAAACCTATTATACAAATGTATATAAAAGGCAGTATTTGTATGTGCTATCGAAGGTTCAAGTAAAAAACCGCTGGATTTTGATGCCGTCTTTTCAGCGTATTGTAATGTATTTGAGAAGTTTTTAGCTTTGTATCATTAGGATAAGGGCAAAAACAGTAAGATGAGTCATGCATAAGGGCGAAAACACATAGAGATGAACGGAATGGCATGCGGTCAAGAAAGGGCAGGGCGTTCCCAGTTTAATGTTAATTCGTACAATCTTATTATTTCGACAAGTTTCTCCTACATTTCTTCAAATATGGGATCAATACAAGGACAAAATATCACCGAAAACACTTCAGAGGGTGATTTCGGGACAGTGTGCCTTGAATATGTGCTAGGCGTGCTGCATGTTTTAAAGTATCTAAAAAAAAACCATGTACCGCGTTCTTCTCTGTGTGATTTCGCCCTAAAAGCTAACTGTCCAATACTTAATATGTAATAGAAAGCGATGGCATGCATATGTACTACATAGTTATGGCAGGTATATGTGATGCAGAGATGCATTCTCCTTGGTATAATATAAAACAGGTTTTCATTTGTTTCATATAAAAAGGTTTTTTTCGTGAAATTTAAAATAAATAAATGAATGCATTGTACTTTTAAAAATATTTTCGTTATATAAATTTGAAAATTTATTGGTATAACATATCGTGCCCATTTCAAAAGGGATCCAAGCCAAATATATAGTCTATACACACGTATAGATAGTATATACAGTCTATACACAAGTACGTATCTTCTGGAGTGAAAGCATTTTTCTCGTATGTATTGAACATGTCCTCAAGTTGCCATTGCGAGTGGGATGAGATGGTGATTCACGATTTGCAATACGCAAATTGGAATGAAGGACGATGTGATTATTTCAAATCACCGAAAGGAACAATCGTCGTATTATATGCGCTGGAGGAATTTTGAATTTGCACAGCGTGGGATTGGATACCGCTATGCACCGTGTAGCAGTGTTCTTCAAAGATTTATTTAGACGAAACGTTATTTATTAATTTAAAAGTGACCCGCAAGGTTAAAGACGAATCAAGTCGACTTGATGTAAGATTAAAACGTAATTTAATACAATGTAATATCGCACAAGTCTATCGTGTGCAGTAGCTGGTTAATCTAATTTGAATACTTTCCAAGATGATGATGGATGAGTCTTGGGTGTCAGCCGCTGGTTGTTTTGGCGGTCACCTAATTGGTTATTCCGCTTTTTCCAGCATTGACGTCCAGCTACGTCTGGCTAGTTGGTGCGTCAACGACAAGATTCCAAAATTGATTTTGTTTACATTGGTTTTTCGCGCTTTTACATATAGAACGACCTTGTCAAGATTCGGTCCCAACAAATGAGCGATTTCCGCGACGGAGATTTTTGACGTTTTACCAAGATCTTATATCGTCTCTCTGCGGCAGACGGCTGGTTCGTCCTCAACGCCCATGCTACGTCGAGGTCGTCCCGTACGAATTCCAATTCGCCAGTCCTCCCTCTCACTCTTTCGCTTAGGAAGAAAATAATGTGGGCATTTCGTGTAGGCTGGTTTGCAATGTCTGGTGTTTCCTGCATATGAGTCTGATGGGTGTTGGCCCTTGATTGGTTTTGTTCGATGGTGGTCGTCCATGCGTGTCCACACCTCAGACTTGTTCTCAGCGTGTAATCCTATACGACGACCAATCGCGTCGGCCGCCTCGTATAAAATAAAAATATTTGGCTAAAAATGCAAAAATAAACCCCCCCCGTGTACAAATAGTCTATATAAATTGCGTCCTGCTCGCGTTGCAGCGCTCAGTCTTCTCGGTTCGTTCTCGTGGTGTGATCAGCCCTCAGCAGCAGCCCACTCCCAGATAGTTTGTTCTTTACGTTCATACTCGTCTATCGTTGCACGATCTCGTCTCCGACAAGTCATGGAAGTTCAGGTACTCGTTTCGGAATTAGACAATTTGAGGATTTCGGGACATGTTTTCCCTATAGAATCCTTGTGACTTTAATTGTTTTATTTGATGCTTCAGTCCTACAATTTCAAATATGAATTTGAATTTACTATTTCAATAAATTAGGTTTGCTTCCAGTATATGTACAACGATGCATCCTCAAATTAAATTAAACAATACGGACAATTATAATTTATAAATAAATTTATATTTTATTATATTATAATTTCATCAACGCCATTGAAAATATATATTTTTTTGAAACTCGACTTTATCTTTAAAATTATATTCAATCTATTATAATAATAAATGGTTTTTGGCAGGGGTGTCATTTGCGGGGGAGGGGGGGGGGGGGGCAGTCGCCCTCTAGATTTGAATAGGACTACGTTGTTTAACAAACCTTTAACAAAGCACCGCGAACAATTAACAATGAACGGCACGCTTCCGGTCCGCTCACTAATTATTATGAATTCGAATTAAAATACTTTATATTTTGTATATTTTACTCCCAAATATATTTTGTTTTGTTGTTTGTCTTGCTTTGAAAGATATTTGTAAAACTCGTTTATCCTATGAAACAAATTGTTGAATAGGATTGCCTTTATATTACTGAAAAAATGACGCCCCTGATTTTTGGAATGGATCGAAGCTTGGAAAACTAAAATAAGTTAATATTTTTTTTTAAATAAAAATTTTCAATTTTCACCTGTCTGGGTAATGCGGGGCCATTCGGCTAGTTAATTTTAAGCATTTGAGCTTTTTTTTTATAAAATTAATATTCATTATTATAATTTTGATTTTAATATTCAATTAAATATTTGCTTTTTTAAATCTAATTTTCTTTTCTTTTTCAATTTCAGGCTGCGGAAACTCCTGCTCCAGTATTAAATGAATCCGAATCTAAAATAGAAACTGAAGCTACTGAAAAGGAAATCCCAAAGATGGAGGAAAAAACTCCCGAAACTCCAGTTACTGAACCGATGACGAATGGCAGCAGCGCACCGGAAAGTCCCAAGGAAGAAATTAGACAAAACGGCGATGCGGCTTCCGTTGAAGAGTCACCTGTCGCTGTTGCAGAACCCGCCATAGTTCCGGAGGCTGCGAAACCTGTAGAGGCTGTTTTGGAAGAGCCTAGTGTGGAATCTCTACCCATGAATGGATTGAAGATTGAAGATGCGATCGAAGAAGCAAAGGCGACTGTTGAAAGTAAAATTGACGCAGTCATATCTGCTCCTGAACCAGTTTTACCAGAACCAGTTGAAGTGAAACCGGAAATTGCTGAAACTGAGGTTTGTGTTGTAAAGGAAAAAACGGAGGCGGCCAAGAGTGCTGAAATTGCACCACCTCCTCTGCCTGCCAATCCCCCACCCTCTTCCCTCACTATATTTGCAGAATCGACAATGGCACCGCATCTAGTAGACAAAACAGTAGTTGGTGAATTGCCTGTTGTAGATGTAGATGCTTCTATTTCTTCTGTTCCCTCAACGAATCCTGTTAATACCGCAACGGACAATACGCAGCAGCCAATAAGTGAAACGAACGTTATGCCTGTATGTGAAAATACTCCTGATAATGTGCCGTCTGCTTTGCCAAATGAAATAATTAAAAATCAATCCGTTCCCACTCCTGATGCAAAGGCTATTAATTCCCAAATCGTTCCTAACAAAGATGAAATAAGTACTCCTTTAGAAACCGCATCTTCAGTTAACGAGACTAATGAAGTTGTTGAAACTTGTGTTATTTCCAATATCGTAGAAAACCTTGCTGTAGTGTCTACCATCGTACCAGAAACTCCAGTCCCCGAAAACCTTGCTGTAGTTTCTACCATTGTACCAGAAACTCCAGTCCCCGAAAACCTTGCTGTAGTGTCTACCAATGAACCAGAAATCATAGTCCTTGAATCCAAATCCGAGCTAACTACTCCCCCTACTCAAACGGTTGACGATAATAAAGTTGTGTCTGATGAAATTGAAAAACCTGTACAAGAACCAGTAGCTGTAACAGAATCTATTCCGATTTCTAATGAAGCAGCCCCAATTGTGTCTGATAGTAAAGAAATTTTAGAGGTTGTTGAAAAAAGTATTGAAATCACTTCTGTTGAATCCACTCCTACTGCTATTGAGCCGAATCCTGTAATTACTAATGTATCCGAATCTATAGTTACCGATGCTCCTCCACAGTTGTCAGATCCTGTCGATGTTCCTATTACCGCTACAGAAATTAAAAATGAGTTAGAATCAGCCCCCATACCTACCGAGGAGGTGAAAGAGTCATCAATTGCATCACCAGAATCTATTTCAAATACAGATGTTCCATCTGCAGTAAACGATTCTCTTCCTCCTACAAATGCTCCCGAATCACCTCTTCCTGAGAGAACTCCTTCTGATCCAGACATATCTGAAACTGCTCTTGTGGAACCGCCATCTGATTCTTTTCCTCCACCACCACCTCCTGCGTCTTGCCCCGAATCAATGACAGAATTCTCTGCATCAGAGTCATTACCACCGCCCCCTTCAGAAAGCTCACAGCCCGATACTGTGCTCAATAGTCCAACTTCCGAAATATCCGACTTTCCTCCAAAAGATTTACCGTCTCCAGTAAAGAATGATCAAAGTATCGAAATAAAGGATTCAAACGAAACAGAAGTTTCGGCAAATATTGAACCACAAGTAACGCAGACAACTTCGCCTGAAATGACTATCCCTCCACCAGCAGAAGTAGCAACCGAAACTACTACCTCTAATCATGTAGCCGAGTCACCCGTGGAAGAAAAGAAAGCCGAGGAAATGCATAATGGACTTCCACCTGCAGACGCAACATCCCAGGTGAATAGTACGCAAATGGAGAGTATTTTTGTCTTGTTTTGTTTGTGTCTGCCAAATAGATACATTATTAACATTGACTTGTTACAAGGTATCCTAATAACTTTGTGAAAGCACTAAATCTTGTCGCCTGGGCTCTTTGATTTGTTTTAGAGTATTTTCTACATTATTAATAAAGTACGTGTTTTTCAGCATGTTTTAGCAGATTAATCATAAGTAGTTGTGAAAATCATGTCGGAAATTGATCCCCGAATCCTCCATTTCATATTCCCATAATCACCTACTGGGGCACTACAGCAAACGTTCATTATTTTACATATATATATTATATTACAATATACTTCAAATTTTCTATACCATTTATATACACTACATTTTTTTTTGTTTTATACCATAATTTTATTTTTCAGAATATGTACAATCTACAAATATACTATTAATGAACATATTTTTATTTATATCATATATAATATTATTTGCTTGCTTCATATTTTATTTTTAAATTCAGATATAATTTAAAACATTGCATCAAAAAGCATGGTTTATATTATGTAAATAATAATTTATCTATTCACACTTTATACAAAGTGAAAAAAATTTTAAAATGAAACACAAACGGATCAACATTTTAGATACTTTTTGCGCATGTATGCTTCTAGTATTTATATGAATATTATAGTATGTGTTATATTTATTTCTGAGTACTTTTAATACAATATATATATACATATTTTAGAATCTTTCAAGTCTGGAATGCGAATTTATAAAGGAGTATTTTTTTTCATTATGCTTTTGCAATATATTTTTAACACTGGCTTAATGCATGCTTTTCTTTGTTTTTTGTTGCATTTTTTTTATATTGCTTTGAAAATTTTTGTTATACTGAATTCATTCAAGATAACATTTTTAAAATACAAAACACTCACAATGCCATTTTTTAATATTGTTATAAAAATGCTTCACTATGCTTTATGTCTTACTTTGCACATATTAGATTCTTAACGTCGTTTTTATTTTTAGGTAAAAACTGTAAGCGATGTCATTGATACTCCAGCTGTTGTCGAATCCACACCTGCAGTTGCAGAATCTGCTCCAGCAGAAGTATAATTAAAAAAACATTGAAACATATTATATGAATTAAAATGTGGAATATGTATTAATTTTCTCTGTATGATTTTTTAGGTAACCACTGCAGCGGAATAATTGAACATCCTTTTAATGAAAAGGTTGTGCTTAAGGAATATTGTAATTTTGAATGAACTATATATTTGAATGAATTATATTTACATTCATGGCATAATGAAACACAACCTGCGTCCTACACATTGATCATTTTACACCTAAGATTGATCATCTTTTATATGACAACAGGGACTGCTACCAAATATGTGTCAAAAATAATAAAAAATACCGGCCCAATGATTTATAGTTTATAGCAAACTTATCATATTTATTAGAACATTTAAATTTTTTTCTATTTATCAAGGGTATATCATATTGTTTAGTATATATTAGCAGTTCCGGTCGTTATGACATGTAACAGCTGTTAAAATTCAGTGTTAGCTCGGTGCTACCGTGGCACTTTTGTCACCCTAAGTGACCGAGGCTCTAAATTTAAGTCGTAAACACGGTTTCTAACTATTATTGTATCAATATTGTAATAATGAAAGTGCGCAAATTTTATCAGTGGTCTAATATGAATACTCTATAAGATATTATCCAATGGAAATAACGCTATTTAAGTTTTTTTTAGTTTATAAGCAAATTTTTGTATGTATTAATTAATTCAAATTTTCCCATCTGAAAACATATTTTTATTATATATTCTTTAAATTTCAATCTTCTAATAAGATTCTTCAATTAAATTTTTATGTTAATTTTGTGTAAAAAGTGTTGTATGAAAAGTTTGTCTTCTGTTGAATATTTAATTGAATTATCATATCCGAAATAATAAATTTTGACGTCTTTTTAAATGAGGGTTTTTAAAATATTTTACCTTTTTGGAAATTAAAATTTTTGAACTGTTATTATAAAATGTCGATTAGAAATTTACCTTTGTATTCGACTTGACCAGTATACTTATTAAACGAAGTTTGTTGCTTCTGTTAATAACATTATAGAGAATGATGAATAAAATTTGTCAGTTTACATAGAGCGGGTGCTATTTGTAGTTTGAGGTGCAGAGAAAACCGTGCGAACGTGGCACGCTCGGTCTACAGTCTTTTAGGTAAATATACTAGCAATAATTTATCATCAGTCTGATTACTCAATTATATCTCAGTTGTTAAGCTTTTGAACAAAATTTTTTCGAAGTAAATTTTTTGGAAATTGGTGCAGTGACAATGCAAACAATTATTAAATGCTGTATACTGAATATACATCGACCACGTTTTTTACTCTTTTTAAAACATAGAATGTGTAGAATCATTTCTTCCAATGAATGTAAGTTTTAGGATAGTCATAAATATCAACATTTGTAATTTTATACGTTTATTATCCAAAAAAAGTAGATGCTAGACAATTAAATTTATGATGCCATGGATAACATTAATAAAGTAACGTGTGAGTGTAGACATTCCATGTGCGCTCCGCTGAAGTTATACTTGAACAGCGGGTGCATTCGAACATAAGCCTATGTTAAAAAAATAAAAACATTTTGATTATCATATTCATACATACCTTAATATACATACATACATACATAAATACAGTTCAATGCAATATGCCATATGATTCTAAGTCATTCAGTTTCAAAACATTATTCAATTGTATTCAGTTTAGCAACGTGTATTTTTATTCTCGCTTTTCCTCGCACCGCTTTATTATTCATTTGTGTCGCGGAGATCAGCCAGAGTGGAAATTATTGAACGATTAAGCAGCTTTATGGATTTTTAACCCCCTAAATTCTTCGATTGTGTAGTCACCTGATGAGATTTCCAATTGTAAATTGTTCAATAGTTTTTTCATTTTAATAATGGTTGGTTGAAAGGAATGTTGCTAGTGTTTAAAGCGGAATTGATGAATGTTAGAAGTTTTAGATAAAAAAAAAAATATAGAAATGTTATTCTTTGGCGTTGATCATCTATAATTTATGCACCTACAATTTATGTAATAAATTTTCCCTATCTCTATATGTAAGTGTCGATGTGTGGATGTCTTATAAATAAACTTGAAATTATGTACAAATAAGTGGTTTTATTGAAAACAAAATCCTTTCCCATTTTAATCCTACATACACATGTTAGAAATAAAAATATTCAATAATATTGAATTTTATAATAAAATTATTTATTGTAAGCATAAAATTTAATATAACACAATGATTAATATTCCACGTATATTGTATATCTGATTTTATATAATATAATAAATACACAAATATATAAGAGATAAAAGCATGGTTATGATTAATAACCAAACAATTCAAAACTTGTTATATTGTTCTTCTAATGTTTCAATAAATGAGTCCAATTCACTTTTGGTCAGTTCTACAGATACACTGTCTGATTCATTATTTTCATGACTCAAAGTATATAAATCTACGCTGATTAGTGGATATTTCATTACAGTGGAAGAACTGTTACCTAAAATCCATTTTACTTTCCAATCAAAGTCATCTAACACTGGTTTAACTGAAGCATTGTGTTGTTTCAGAAGCGCTTTAGCAATATCTAATTTTCTAGATGAAATACAGTGCACAATATAATCACTTTTATCACCGTCGTATATATTTTTCAACGCATCCAACTTTTGAGAATCAGTATAATGTACGGCCTCTATGATTATTTTCATCAGCTCCTCCTTAGCAGTCTTTAATTCTTGATCAGACCATTGCAAGTTGGAGGTCAGGTTTTGCCATGGTTCAGGAATATATCCGGTCATTTCATCCACCAATGAATCGGCTAACTGCAACACAAATTACATACATACATTATTAAACTGGTGTAATTCGTTTATTGAATGTAAAATTATTTGCAATCAGCGATCGTGAGCAGTTAGATTTAGAAAGATTTCAAAGGTAACAATGTATGTATAACAAAGTCATGAAGATAAATATGTAACTGATTCTAATTTCCGATTACATATAATTTTTACCAGATTAAATATCCAGAATTCTTCAATGACAAACGTGCAAATTGTAATTTAAAAAGTTAATCTTAAGAACTATGTATGTAGGGGCAGAGTTTAAGTATGTTAAAGTTTTAATATTAGGCAATTTTTAGAATAATAAATTGTTATAATTGAAGCTAATATATTTTACTTATAAAATGTCTTTCTTAAGTACATTTTTATATAGGTGATTTAACTATTACTGTTAACATAGTTTTTATCATAGAATTGTGAAATTGAATACCTTTGAGAATTGCTCTAATGGCAAATCGGCAAGAGATGACATTGTCAACTATCGCAGAACAAACCATTAAAGGACCAATTTAAACTGTCAACTGAACTGCATCTGTCAGTGTCAAACTCAATACTACCAGTTGTAAAAAACCTTGTAAAAAGGCAAACTTTGGATTGCAATACCTATGCTGCAACGATTTCTGATATTTGAATCATTATTTTTTTAATTTCATCATCATTTATTTACACGCATTCACCATTCTCTGCTGGATGAAGGCTTTTTCAACACACTTCCATTCATCACTATTTTGCGCAGCTCTCATCCATCTCACCCCACACATTTTTCTAATTTTGTCTATACATCTTCCTTGCGGCCTTTTTATCACCTTTTTACAATCTCTTGTGTACCATTCCAGCACTTCTTTTGTCCCATTATTTTTACTACGTGACCCACCTATTGCCATTGTAATCTCTTCAGTCTAATCAAAATAAATTCATCTAACCTGGATTATAGACTAACTGAACTATACAAACTGTAGTCAATCTTTCTATAATGCGGTCGATCGGTTTAATAAAAAGGTTGAAGAAATGTAAGAAAAAAAGAAAATTGTGATCAAAATCAAAATCAACAAAAATACTGTTCATATACATACTTTACACGTGAGGTAAACTTTCACAAGCAGATTATCGTCTCCAACAAGTCATGAAAGTTGAGGTACACGTTTTGGAATTAGACAATTTGATGATTTCAGGACATGTTTTCCCCTATAGAATCCTTGTGACTTTATTTGTTTTGTGGCGGCTCGCTTATACGACATGGTCGAGTTTGGTTGCCTTCCTGCGAGTGGGGACCAACCCGGCTGGGTTCGGAGAGCTACTACTCACTCTGTCTTCAGCTGTCATATAATAAACACGTGCTTCAGTCTTACAATTTCAAATATGAATTTGAATTTACTATTTCAATAAATTCGGTTTGCTTCCAGTGTACAAAGATGCATCCTCAAATTAAATTAAACAATACGAACAATTATAATTTATAAATAAATTTATATTTTATTGTATTATAATTTCATCAACGCCATTGAAAATATATTTTTTTTGAAACTCAACTTTATCTTTAAAATTATATTCAATCTATTATAATAATAAATGGTTTTTGGCAGGGGCGTCATTTGGGGGGAGGGGGGGGGGGGGCAGTCACCTTCTAGATTTGAACAGGACTACGTTGTTTAACAAACCTTTAACAAAGCACCGCGAACAATTAACAATGAACAACTCGCTTCCGGTCCGCTCACTAATTATTATGAATTAAAATACTTTATATTTTGTATATTTTTTCTCCCAAATACATTTTGTTTTGTTGTTTGTCTTGCTTTGAGAGATATTTGTAAAACTCGTTTATCCTACGAAACAAATTATTGAATAGGATTGCCTATATATGTATGACTGAAAAAATGATTAAAAGAAATAATTAAAATTCACACTCATTTTTTTAATGCAATACCCCCCCTTCTATAAAGTCATTCCTTACTGCTCCAAAATTTTGCCTCCCCCTGGGAAATGCTGAAATGACTCCCCTTGTTATTGTATTTACAAATAGGCATATTGACGTCTGACTATCAGCTAATTTAAGTAGAAAACTTTTTGATTGAATGTAATAAAATAAACAAAATATATTAATCAGAACAACAATCGATCGAAAGCTATAAATTCGGAATTTAGATTTATATATTTAGCGCAATACTATAAGTTGTGTCAGTTGGTAGTGCGCGTTGCGTTTAGTATCGAGAGTTGGCGGCCGTGTCGTTGGTTGGGTGGTCGGCGTCTGCCTCCGCCTCCCCTTTGCCGCCATGGCGGAGTATCTCGCTGCCATTTTCGGCACTGAAAAAGACAAGTAAGTCGCCGATGAAAAGGCTATTTTCACGGGCCAAGATTTCGCCGACAGCCTCGACCGTCAGCCGCGACGCCCGCAGCTTCCGACTTCCGTCACCCCGTCCGATATCACCAGTCCAAATGTCACGACGCTTCACCGGCTTTTTTAGCGTAGCAACGCGGACACCGTCGATTTGTATCGTTTGAACGCATTTATTGCAGCTCCCTCATCTCCACTTTCAATTTTCAATCTCAAAGTTGAGCCGACACAATTCAACGTCCAATTTACCCATCTAACCTATAAAAGTCAGATTTTGCTGCATGAGCTCTTGCGTACGTTTTTGTATCAATGTACTCGTGTCATTGTATGAAGCATTATGGTTCGAGTGGTTGATTGATACAATGCTGAAAGTTCTACGTATTTCCTTTCGTGGAAATTCATACTAAAATAATGGGATCCAAGCATTAATATGTTGTCTTTTCTATATGCAACTCTTTGAGTTTAACGTTTAGTGTCACATATATGTGTCATTTGGTTTCTAATATTTTCTAATTTGATTTCAGAGTAAATTGTTCGTTTTATTTTAAAATCGGAGCCTGCCGACATGGAGATCGATGTTCACGTATACACAATAAACCTACCTTTTCACAAACCTGTCTTCTGCAGAATCTTTATGTGAATCCTCAAAATTCTGCAAAATCAGCAGACGGAAGCCATTGTAAGTATACTTATATGCAGTTTTATTTATCTACATTGTTATATTTAGAGGTGGGACTAGAAGGCTTATTGAAATATTAACGAATCCAAATTAATAACAATCTGGTTTGTCATACTTTTGGTAAATATGGGACATTAAATGTTAATCTGTTGAGTAATAACTACGCTACTTATTGATGAAACTGCCGTAGATATAATGTTGTTGGATATATGTAAGAAGGATCGGTTAACCTAACTCGGTTTACTTTCCAGTGTGAAATTCTAGTCGTATATAAAGCTGGCCATCATATTCTATTTTTAGTTGTAATATAGAAAATGTTTGCTGTGAGGTTTTATTTGTTTAATGCTTAATCTGTCATCATATTTCGTTGTGTTTTAACGTCATACTATCATTTTGGGATGCTATTTCATACAAAATATGATGATGCAAAGGATATAAATAAAACTCCAATAGCAAGCTGGCATTCGAAAAATGAATCTTGGCTTTTATATGTATGTATGTATTTAAAACTATCCTAGTTAAATGCTGTGTTTTTTTTAATTTTCAGTGGTTGCAAATGTATCAGACGAAGAGATGCAAGAGCATTATGATAATTTCTTTGAGGACGTTTTTGTCGAATGCGAAGACAAATATGGGGAAATTGAGGAAATGAATGTTTGCGATAATCTTGGAGATCACCTCGTCGGAAATGTGTACATTAAGGTAAATTGTGCTTACAGTGATATCTTGAGAGTATTCCATACTTATTGTTAGTTTTGAATAAAGGTTAGGTTATACATACATGAGTTGAAACATCGAAAATAGGGCAGAGTAAGAAAATGGACAAAGATTGGACAAGCTATTTTACATAAATATCATTCACATAGGTATGACTCAGATCTCATTAATTTAGAGTTTTTATTTTGTGTCATATAAAATTACTATTCCATTCATTCTTTATTGAAAATTATTTAGTCTTCAATGTATTAAGCTATTTGTCATTATAATGATGAATTGTCAGAATTTAGAGAAAATTCCAAAGTTATATTCCCAGCTGAAACAGTAATTAAAGGCTCTATGTTTAGGAGAGCTGAACGCTGAGCATAATTATACGAAGGTGCCTTAATATGGCTGATAACTGGTACGGTTACCCTGTTTTGTAAATATTTTTAATATAATAAGGTATGTGAGATTATTTCGAGTGTCCATGTTTTCAAAAAATTGTCAAATATAAAATGTTTCAGTTCCGACGAGAGGAAGACGCAGAGAAGGCAGCAAACGAACTGAACAATCGGTGGTTCGGAGGTCGACCTGTTTATGCTGAACTATCACCTGTGACTGATTTTCGTGAGGCCTGTTGTCGCCAATATGAGATGGGAGAATGTACCCGTTCTGGATTTTGCAATTTCATGCACTTAAAACCAATTTCTCGTGATTTAAGAAGGTATTTAGGGGGAATTGTAAATATCGGCTACTTCGGCAAAATCTTTGAATCATTGAATTTTCATCGATTTTTTTTTAAAAATTCATATGCATATAACAACCGTGTACATACATGTTGTCAATTTTAGTTTTTCTCGCTGATTGAAATAATGGACAAATGAAATGGATTAAAACATTAATGCATTTATATTTATTGAATAATTTTAGATACGACATTCATTACACAAAATTGTTTTTGTTGCCGGGTTTTGTATAATTATCATCCATATATACTTGTATTTTTTACAAAAACAGTAAAATTAAAATCTAGCAAATGATATAATATATTTTTTTGGCGTTATATTTTGAAGATTAAAATGAGGTTTATAGAAATGTTATGTAGATTTATGAACTTAAAATCGTGTTGTATAATTACAGATATTTGTATTCGAGACGTAAAATGCCCATCGGAGGATCTGGAGGACATCGTAGCAGGTCAAGATCTCGTGAACGTGGTGGTGGTGGAGGTGGTGGTGGTGGCGGCGGCGGCGGCGGCGGAGGAGGTGGCGGTGGCGGTGGTGGAGGAGGCGGAGGTGGTGGCGGTAACGCAGGAGGTGGTGGCGGCGGCGGTGGAGGCGGTGGAGGCGGTGGCGGTGGTGCTCCTCGCCGTAGATCCCGATCTAGAGATCGTAGAAATAAAGACAGCAGAAGCTCCCGCTCAGGAAGATATTAATTTATCATCAATTATGTAAAATTCACACTTATGTAAATATCACGTGTTATTTTTTTATTTTATTATTTTGTATTCGATTATCATAAAGTAAATGTGTTTGCCAGTGTGAATTGTTGCTACATATAATTTTAATTAAGTTTTTTTTAAAATTTAATATACATATACACACATTTTGACTATGTGTATCACGGCTAAGAAGCAGAGACATTCCGTGAGACGTATTTCAACAAGCCGACATTTTCTTTTTCGTTTTCATTGATATGTATCAGTTCAGTTGAAATAATAAATAAAGGATTTATAAAAAATAAAAAAAATGGCCTAAATTACTTTATCTCCCAATATGTATTATTAAGAAAAATATATTTGTGTACAAAATTTTTATAATTATGTAATTACATATCTCTTTTAACTTTCACTTACGATTACTATTAAGGAAAAATTTTGCCTCTTATCCGATCGTTTTCATACTTTGCCATATTGCTCATTTTGGTCATCAATATAGGTAAAGGTGTCATCCGCCATTACGATGGTGAAAAAAAAATCGTATTAGACACGTTTGAAAATACACGATGTTCTGCCTGACGTTTATTATGTACTGCTTTTCCAATTTATTTAGTATAATAGGAAGGCTTTGGTTTCTTCTTCGTCCTCTTTTACTCAATTCTGAGCGTCGTGGTTATTGATATCATTTGGAATCTGGTGGACGATCCGCCTCCACTTGTTGAAAGTTGTAAACGGCGTGTAGGGACGATCCCGTCAGTTCTTTAATTTCGTCTGACCGTCTTATGGTAGATCATCCTCGTGCTCACCTTCCCTCTAGTGTTCCGGCGACTGTCAGCTTCTCTAGCTGCTCCACATTCTTCCCAACAATATGGCGAAAGTAGGAAATAATCCTTTTCCAACATGTTGTGGAGTCAACTGCCACCTCTTCGAGGACGGAGATGTTCATGCATCTTGCGGTACATGGAATGCACAGCATTCGCCTCCCAACTCCACATTTTGAAGGCATTTAACATGTCCCTTTCTCACTTTTTTAATCGTCCGTGTCTCGAATTCATACAATGCAATGAAGATCACTAGATATCGCACAAGATGGATTTACGTTCTTGTTATAGTGGTTTTTCCATAACTTTGCCAAACTGATCATCGTCATTTTTGCCATTA
This sequence comes from Arctopsyche grandis, assembly GCF_051622035.1. Lineage (NCBI taxonomy): Eukaryota > Metazoa > Arthropoda > Insecta > Trichoptera > Hydropsychidae > Arctopsyche > Arctopsyche grandis. Next base: position 17,468,620 of record NC_135358.1, read on the forward strand.
CTATTCTGTGGATTTCTGATAGCATCCTTCTTTTGAGACCACGGCGCTTTGTTAGATAAAATAATTTACTTCTTCATAGTCCTTTAGACTCTGATTTATAATTTAATTAATATTATTAATTTTAAGTGCGAAAAGTTTAGTACTACTACTTCAAATTGTAATTTGACTCTAAATCAGGAGAGTGACTTGGGTGATTGTGCGCTTTCAGACGCCTTTCTTCCCCCCACTGTTATTCGGGGAGGAAAAGGGTGTATAATTCGTGTGGTGCTGAGCAGGCTGTGGAGGTTTTTCATGTGTAAAGGGATCATAAATTTACATTTACGGTCCATCTACCGTGCTTAGAGCAAACGACCCAATTCTTCCGAATACCTGTATCCATGTTTAATGGCAGTTTAACGGGAATGGCGGCAATTTGTTGAGGCCGCCCACGGCTGTGGGGGTCAGGAGAGTGAAAGGGGGGGAATAGGGGGCGTAGTACCCAGAGACACACCAGAACGTTGGCGATATGTGTATGCAAGGTTCGGTGATTACTAGTCAAATGTGAACCGGTCACAGGACAACCGGTCGCTCTAGATCGCTCACACGTGATCACTCGTCACACTAAAACTGGTCACACCCTAAAATCGGTCAACCAGTTTTCTCGTGACCGATTTTAGGGTGTGACCAGTTTTAGTGTGACGGGTGATCACGTGTGACCGATCTAGAGCGACCGGTTGTCATGTGACTAGTTCACATATGACTAGTAGTCCGTTTACCGTATGCAATATGAAGCTAAACAATTTGAAAGAATTGTTGCTGTAATTTTCCGATAGTGTATCCATAGTATTTTAGACACACGTTGCTAATTAAAAACTAGAAGTTGCATTTTGAAAGTAATAATAAAAAGTCATTGAAATTAAAATAATGTTTGAAAGTATTGATCATAATTCTCCATATATTTTTGTTTTTTGTCTCATTTTTATTAAGACACATAGTTAGTTAAAAAATAACCATATAAAACCTTTAATAAAAATAGTGTTCATTTGTGCAGCAGTCTATATTCAGTTTTACAAAAGCTCATATTGTCGTGTTTTTATTCCGCACAAAGTGTTCTTGCACACTTCACTAAAATCTCGATCACGGAACATCTGGCACCTGAAAATTCCATCCATCGAGGGCCACTCATGCGAACTATCATACTAATGAGAACTTGAGTGCCAAATATTCCATATTCGCAATTTTTTGGTAGCAACGATCGCAATGTGCGAAATAATCCGATTAACATTTTAAATAGTTCACAAACTGTTTATATGCTTCTTTCCATTGCAGAACATGATTAATTTTTATAAGGTGATAATTATTTTACATGAAAATTTGATAATCCTGTAAGCATGTACATAATATGTCCAATCAAAATTGTATTAAAATTTTTCGAATGCAGTTTTAATAACCTATGCAAGTATGTACACAAAAAATCGCATTCGTGTCATTCGAATTAATTAAAAAAATATGTCGTAAGTGGTGGATATTTCCGTTAAAAATTGCTCAGGAGCTTGCAATTCATATAACTTTTGTGAAACTCTTACAGATGTCAGTGCTCTAGAAAACATAAACATGTGTGACTCGCAAAACAAAACAGCAACATTAATGACCAATTACTACGCTACATATATATTGCTGAATTAAAAAAATTGCCCCTTTCATTTTATATAAAATATTCACGAAGTGGTGATTTTCAAAATATTACACATTGGGGTGGATCTCTTTTGCAGAACCATATATGTATGTATATATGTCTATATGGAAAAAAATAAGTAAGTATGTACTAGGGATCCCAAATATTCGTCGACCTCAAATATTCGAATATCGAATAGTAAATCAAGAGCTATTCGAAAATTAGGTAATTACATATGTACCAAGCATAAATTTAAATGAATCGTCTTATCATAGTTGAATTCCATTGAATTCCACCTCGTTTTTACGGCCAATAATAATTTCAATTTTTTATTTTCTTTTTTCATTATGATTTCGTGTAAAAATTTATATTTCGCCGGTGACTTCTTAAATATTCGTATTATTTTTCTAATGTTTTCTAAAATTTCGTAGATATTATTATCGATCGAAAAGTGATATTTTTCAAACATTTCCATATTTAATGAATAAAAATCCGTTTCTTCACATGTAGACATTTAATCTTCTTCATTATCTTCATTTTTATTACAATTATCCCCATTACATATATATTTCATTTTCTTCATAATCGACGGCTTCTTCGTCATCACTCTTTTCATGTTGATTTTGTTTATTTAGTTTATAAAAAAATATATACACGAATAATATTCAAATAGTTGATGAAATATTCAAATGACGAATGGCTGAAAAATCAGACGAATAATTCGAATACTCGAATATTCGAATATTCGATTGGGATCCCTAGTATGTACATATTAGATAATATTTTTATTGCGAATTCAATAAAATTAATTATGCATTTATAAAATAATATTCAGACAATAAAATCCAGCTTTCTTTTCTTATTTTATTACTTTGGTTGTGTTTTTTTCTTTTATAAAACTTTTAGTATTCTTTTTTCTTTTGTTTTTGGGGTGGTATTACGTAATATATATATATGTACATATGTATATGCATTCAAGTTTTGTCTTTTAAAAGAGCTGCGTCACTGTATTTTTAAATTTTGTATATTCTTTTTAAATGTATATACTGGTGATCGTGAGTTTTTCGAAATGTAACTGTCTGGAAATTGTCATCAAATGGAAAAGTAAAAATAAGCAAGAGGTAACGGCATCACGTACCCAATATGTTGGATTCCCCCGCCAGCCCCGGGGCGTTAATTTGGATGCGGATCGGAAGCGTCCGTCTAGAGAGGGTGGATATCACCCCCGTACTACCCCATGCTCACTCTGAAGTTTGCTGTCTTCATACAGGGGTCTTAAAACAAAATTTTGTTATATACATAGTACGATGTTCTGTTCTAAGCTGAGGTACATATGTACATAACTTGTATTAGCACTGCTTCCAAACTGGACTATCAAAACTTTACGTTCCCCTATCAAAATAAATCATTGTGGATGTATTATATTTTCAGATGAAACTACTTTTTACTCACATTCTAGAAAATTAAGTTTTGGATTGCTTTCTCTGGTACACATCTATAATACGAACACACACACACACACACACACACACACACACACACACACACACACACACACATATGCTATATTTTCTTGAAGGATTATACTTCACTGGAAAAGTGATAGGTGATTTCGAGTAATCGGTATGAATGGATATGAAGCAAATTTTTCAAATTTAAACTTTAACAAAGGTAATTTATAAGTAAATTTGAAGGTTTTCACTTTCATGTCTAAAACTTTAATTTGAAGTATCTCAAATTTATTAAATTTGAAATTATTTTTAAATTCAAATATTTTTAAATTAAGTTCAGACTTGGATCCAGCTAAAGAAAACGTCGTTTTTTTATTATAAATGTTTTTTTTGCTCACGAAAGAAAATTGAAGTTGTGCTATGCGTAACTGCAGATTCGATTCATGACTGTGAAGAGGCCACAGATGCGCATTAAGGAGTTAATATATTTCAAATATTATAGTTGTCCCTCTCGTTTCATCTCAATCCACTCTCCCCTTCCCTTTGAAAGGCGAAATTATTTCAACATCCCGCAATATTCATCCGCGAGTAATTTATTATCCGTGAAGTCTCTTCGTGCTCAACCAAACCTCGCTTAAATTCTCCCCTTGATGACGTTTGACTTCCCGCAGATCGCGCGTCGAAAAAGAGGGAATGTAAATTATATTATCATACTATTTATTGCTCTTTTTTATTCATCTATAAGGTGTAGGACTGTAAGCAATATACTGGTGCGATAAAAAATTCTTACCAAAACACATTATAATTAATGCCTTTTCCTTTTTTATTTAGATTAAGAATCAAGCAGTATTTAGAATTTTCGTGAGAGGGTGAATCGTTTTTACTGTTTCTATTTTTCTTATAAAAGATAAGCAGTAACTAATATTATAGTATTTTATATTGTTATTTTATTCACATTTTGTGGCCAACGACTGTAGTACATACTTACTTCCTGAAAAGAAATTTGAGAGAAGTGACTTATGTATGCTTAGAAAAAAATGTTATTTAGACATCAACATAAATAAAGTATAGAAACCGCTAATATTATGTATGTGCTTAAATATTATATGTACATAGGTACGTTTAAGTTATGACATTTTTGATAGGATTATAAAAATGTACTCAGATGTAAGTTTTACGTCCAATTATATAGTTTTTCTAAACAAATCATTCAGATGTCGAGTGATTTTTTTTAACTATAGTTATATTTTCCTGCGTATAAAAAAGTGCGAATGAATATGTATGTTAGTTATACCATTTTATTACTGAGTATTACCAGACGAGTGGGAATTGGCAAATAAATAATAAGCGCTCGTTTTCTCAATGCTTGTAATAATATACATACATATGTATGTATATAAACGAGATTTATGCACAGGCTTTGAAATTCAAGTTTCAAGTCTCGGAATAAAAGTTACTAGTTACAAGTTGCAAGTTTTAAGTTACAGACAAAAGTATTGCAAGTGTTGTTAAAGAGACTTATTACCGACTTATCGACAGTATTATTTTATACTTTAAATGATATCTATTATCAATGGTAAAGCACAATTAAATATTGAATAGTAATTTAAATATCTAACAAACATTAGTGCAACATAAATACGATAATATAAATAACCAGGGCTAGAAATGGAAATTTTCACGAATTGGAGCGCTCAATAATTTTCAAATCATGATTTAGATTTTTTTATTGTACCTATTATAATACATTATATGTAGTGGTGTAGTGCTAAATAAAAAAGAACCAGGCCGGTGTTTAATTTTTAAGACCCCCCCCCCGCTTTTTTCGATACTTAAAAAATATGTATCTTAATATTGGTAGTTGTAATAAAAATCAAATACTATTTAAAAAATATTCTTGTCGGAAATATGATGTTTTTTTTATATTTAATTAAAACATCCAAACTGCATCCTCTTTATCATCTTTTATTTTGCAAACCCGTGTTTGTATGTATGTCAACAACAACATTTGCTTTTAGCAATGCTAAAACCATATATGTATGTATGTATGTATGTATGTACATACTCAAAAAATTATCAAATTTTAACATGTGAATTTAGAGACGACTATTTAGACGATTTCCCTTGTTTTATCTACCCTCAAGTGCATATGGTCAATAGTTAAAACTTTCTTTTGAAATTTTGGGTGGTTTTAGATAAAAAAAGCCTATGAATTTCATCAAAACGTCTTTTAAGTTGTCTTTTTTAAGCTTTGAATATGCTCAGATTACCCAAAATATTTCTTAATTGTACTCGAAAAATAATTTTCATATCAATCAAAGTGCCAGGGCGGCGACCTGGTTCAAAAATAAGTACCAGGGCGGCAACCTGGCCCGACTTCACCACTGATTATATGCATACATATCAGAGCTGGTTTAATGAAAAAAAACATTTTTCGAATGATTTTTGATTGTTTGAGAAAGCCTGGTGTAGAATATTAGCTTAATGGGCCACTGTTCGAAGAAGAGTATCTTCAAAGTTTTCATATGTACATATGAAAAGCCAGCAGTATGGCTCGGTGGTTCATTGAATTACCAAATATTTTAAAATGAAGGTTTAGTTTAGTAAGGCAACGTTAATTAATGATGCCCATGCCGCCATTTGAATGTTTGGCGTTCAAAATGGCGCTTTGATTGCGCGCCTCTGTGAAGCGGCTATGAAGCGCGTGCGTTCTCCGTCGTAAATAATAAATTGCATTTTACAAACGCGGTGGCGCCATATGCAAATGGTGGCAATGGACGTCCTCGGGGAGGGAAGTGGGAGGAGATGATGGAAAAAAAAGAAACAAAACAAAAAGCACCCCTCTGTGTAATGGCGGGTGTTTGGCAGGGGCGACAACCGAGCGGCGAACGACTGCACAGTGCATTATCTCGCGCCAATAAAAAATGAAAATTTAAGTAACGGTGATGACGAGCGGGGCAATGTGGTCTCCAGCGACGAAGATCCACCTGGCAATAGCCTCCCTACCACTTCCAACCACCATTTCAAGGGATGATGCCAGCTGAAGACACGAACAAGGAAAAACCATTACTATATGTATGCACTTACCCACCGATTATGTTATATGTATTTACATTTATACGAATGGGTGAACTATGAAACTTTAATATGAAATTTAAGAATTTCAACATGTAGACAGCGGGCAATGGATGGTGTAGTATTTCATCGATTTTTAAATGCAATATTCTATTTAAAACGATGGGATCTGAACAATGCTTTTGAAGACGAGTATTTACCGTTACAAGGCAAGTATTTTTCTTTCAAAGCGCCACTAGTCGTGAATCTTCAAAGGAGTGCGCGGTGGACTTTGCGGGTTGGACTCTCTTCTTTTATCTTTCGGTATTTTTTTCTTCCTTCTTCTTTTTCTTTTGAAGTTTAGTAAGTCGTAAATTTGTAGCGAAAAGCCGGGTAGCGCCATTGAGTACGTTGAATTTTTAATAATCCATCTAATAGTAAGTGGACTATAAAAAAGTTTACGGCGTGCCGCTAAAATTCCACGTGGAACTTCTTGTTTTATCGCCGCAAAATAACAATGTCTCCAGAAGTTGCCGCGACATTGTTGATTGTTGGCGTCACTTCTTTCGAGTATTCCGGATAACATCTTTATGTTTCCTTCATTTTATGATAAACAGTTTTCCGTCGTTTTTATTCGCTTTAAACGATGCATTCAGATCTGAATCTGGCACACGGCACGCAACTTTATTGTCACATTAAAATTTACAAAGAAAGTGATTTGAAATTAAAGTAGCCATTTGTTTTTAAAGTGCAGCGCCATTGAAAAGGTTTGATCTAAAATTTTTCGTGCAATTTTTAACATAAACAAATGTTTAACTTGTGTAAATCTATCGACTTTGATTTTCATGACGACGTAAATCCCGTTGGGGCACAAGTCGAGCCTGAGATATGAACAATGCGAAATTAATTAACGCTTTTATAACGCAATAAATCATGTTTGTGAATTTTGCGGTCGTAAATTCGGGATAGAGGGGCGTGGGCGGTTCAAGTTGCGCCCGTTGTAAATTTCACGAAATTTGAGTAATTATAAGAAGGAGACCATAATGGATTTTACGATTTCAATAAGGCGCGTCGTAATTACGCACTTGAGGGCGGGCAGGATGCGGGCTCCTTTACGACCCGTAAAACCGATGATCTGTCGTCCTTGGGGAACATTATGACTATTTGATGGAGCTCTCCTCCATTCGTCGATTGAAGATTTACACAGAACTTCTAAAGAGGTAGGCCTCGAAAGTGAGTAGATCTTCTGTTTAATGCGGGTCATCGCTGGTGTCTAAATAGCTTCAAATTTCTCGTTTTGAAAATTGATCTTCATTTGAGATCATCTATTATATGTAGTTCGATCCCCAGCAATCAGAGACAATACACGGAGGAAAATGCAAATTAATTCAAAATCAAATATTACCATCACGCCGTTTGACTGAATTGACTTTTTATAAGTTGCACTCTATGCATTATCGAATACATATTGTAACGTAGACATATTGTAGGTAATTGATGCTCGTCGATCTCTGGTTAACCATCACTGATCACCTGATTGAGCGCTCAATATGAGCGCATAATTAATTTAATATTTATATTTAATTGTTTAATATGAAAAAATACCTACCTACCTACCTACATATAAACAATATAAAACACCAATAGAAAAAAGCGCCGCCTATTAGCCTAGATAAAACATTGGTAGCAAAAAGTATATATCGTAATTTTTTCTTTTGCTATTATATTCGAACGTTTTGTTGGCATTGTTTTAGCTGTGACGTACATATGTATGTATGTTGAATCGAAACGACTATTATAGTACGGCGAGCGTTATCTTACCCAGACACACTGACATACACACACAGAATAGCGATATTATATATATATGATGAGTGATGACTAGCTGAACCCGGCATGCGTTGCAATTTCACAATAGCGCATGCAATTCCCGTTCCCGTTCCTATTTTTCCCGTTCCCGAGTTAACGTCGTGGTAATCTGACTATCCAGCGTTTTGGCTCGTGCTTCTCGATGTCTTTCGATAAGCAAATGTTTCAGTTTCAAATTAATACTTAATAATCAAATTAAATTACAGTAATGATAATTTGTCGGAAAAACGCAGACGGTGAATACACTTGAAATTATTCAATTGTTTGTTTATTTTACCCTAATAACGTAGGTGGCGATGTGAACACATTTTAAATTATTGAGTTGAAAAGCCACTCATTCCTGTTTTCCTGTTACCGTTCCCGTTTTTGGGCGATATTTTTACAGAAACCATCGCGGCATGCACACAATAACTCATGTAAGTTTCATCGCAATCGGTCGAATGGTATAGGAACGCATACGTGACAGAAATATAGACATACAAACATTGATTTATATATATATATATATATATATATATATATATATATATATATATATTTATTTATTTATTTATTTATTTATTTATTTAATAGTTTTGGACCATTGTGGCATTACAGGAAGAACCTAATGCGCCACAATGGCCTACATTTGAAAAATATATAAAAACATGATATAAAAACAAGTAAACTGTAAATAAAGGAAAAAAGCAAAAGCAGAAAACATGGTAAAATAAAATTACAAAAAAAGTAACAAAAGGAAAATAATACATCATTCAGAGAGAAAAAAAAAAAATAACAAAAGTGTAAAAATTAAAAATAAAATCCATAAATCCCATTCTTTGTTTACACTGATCAAAATTAAAATAGTATATAAAAATGTACAAAAGAGAAAGAAAAATATATATATATATATATATATATATATATATATATATATATATATATATATATATATATATATATATATATATATATATATGTATCATCATCATCATCATCATTTACAGCCATTCGCCATCCACTGCTGGATGAAGGCCTCTCCAACACGCTTCCACGCGTCTCTGTTTTGCGCAACACTCATCCGTCTTATTCCGCACATTTTCCTAATTTAGTTCACCCATCTTCCTTGCGGTCTTCCTTTTACTCTTTTGCATTCTCTTGGGTACCATTCAAGCACTTCTTTTGTCCATCTTTCATCCGTCCTCCTAGCAACGTGACCCGCCCATTGCCATTTCAATCGCTTGTCATACTTCTCACCCACGTGTTCCGATTTCTGTCTTTCCTCGTTATGCCAAGCATACAGCGTTCCATACTTCTTTGAGTGCATTGGATCTTATGTAGCATCTTGGCGTTCAGTCTCCAAGTTTCACATCCATACGTCGTCACTGGCAAAACGCATTGATCAAAGATCTTTTTCTTCAGGCAGAGTGGTATTTTTGATTTAAAAACAGCATTCATCCGTCCAAATGCACTCCATCCTAATTTCATACGTCTCTTTATCTCTTCATGTTTACTACCGGACATGTCAATTATTTGACCTAAATATAAATAATTATTTACTACTTCTACTGGTGTATCGTCTAATGGGATGCTATCAGGCATGCAATAACTATTGAACATTAGTTTGGTCTTATCTACGTTAATTTTTAATCCTACTTTTCTACTTTCCCTGTCCAGCTGTGTTAGTCTGTTAAGCTGAATCACGAGCTATTAAACCTATACCGTCTGCGAACCGAAGGTAGCTCAAGAAGCGACCGTTGATGCTTACTCCGGCTGTGTCCCATTCCAAGTTCCTGAAAACTCCCTCAAGCACCGCATTGAATAACTTGGGCGAGATTGTATCTCCTTACTGAGTATTGTCTTACTCCTTTTCCTATGCTACAGCAGCAGTCACATAAAACGGAACGCTTAAGCGAAACATGTTTTTGCGTGAAATTTCGGTAATCTTATATAAAACCAAAACCGAAAGTCATTTAAATGATAGGTTGTATCATAGTTCATTCGTGTAACACCAAACGTGAAAAAAAAGGTGATAAAAATGAGTTGGGGAGAAATTTAATGGAGGGCAGATTTTACGACCGTACGTTGACTTCACGGTTAAATGAAATTTGAAATGTTAAATTGAAAATTGAAACATATTATTATTTACATCTTATAAAAAAGAAATTAATATTTTGTAGCGGCTCCTTTCGATTTTATAACTTCTTTTATTCAGTTTGGCCTAGAATCTACTAAAGTTTTTAAATTTTCGATTGGGAAGTCTTCGTACCATATATTTTCTATTATTTCTTTCAACGATTTAAGAGTAGTAACATTGTTCTTCCTTAACCTGTACTTGATACACATCCATAAATTTTCGATTGGATTTAAATCGGGACTATTGCCAGGCCATGGTAGTGTCTTTACACCCATTTCTTGTAAATAGTCCCGAACCTAAAAAAAAGTAAAAAAAAAATTCAGTTTTTGGATTGAAATTTTATAATTTATATTCAATGCTATCAAATAAAATGAATACCCACCAATTTAGCTCGATGACAAGGGGCAGAGTCATCTTGAAAAATTATATCATCGGAATATGAAAGGTGGTTTTCCATCGATGGGACAAAGCTTTCTTCTAAAATTTTTTAATATTTTTTTCCATCGATGGCACCTTGTAGAAACTCCAATTGTCCAATGCTATGGTACGAAAAGCATCCCCAGACAATTTGACTTGGAGGATGCTTAACAGTTTTAAGGGTACAATTTTCATTATACCTTTCGCCAACTTTCCTTCGGACATACGGAAAACCATCAGGACTATAGAGGTTAAACTTTGATTTGTCGGAAAATATCACTCGTTGCCAATCTGATGGACTCCAATTTTCATGTGCTTTCGCCCATTCCAATCGATTGTTTTTCATTCTCTTGGTTAGTAGTGGTTTTTTTGCAGCTTTCCGACCGTAGATTCCAGCTTCTCTGACTCGCCTTCTTACTGTTGAGTCACTGATTTCCATGGAAAATTGTGAGGATACATCTGTTCTTATTTCTACAGCAATTTTGAATCGCTGCTGTAAAGATAATCTGGTTATTACACGGTCTTGCCTCTCCGATGTGCATCTTTTCAGTCCGGTCCCCTTCTTACGATCAAAACTTCCAGATTATCTTTTTTTTTATCAATATTCTCGAAAAAGTCGATATAGAACATCCCATTTTCTTGGAAATTGACCGAAAGGAAAATCCTGAACTCGCCAATGTCGCGATTTTTACACTCTTCTGCAATGATAACTGAGCTCGTTTTTTCATGTTGACGTGTTAAAATTCGAATTTGATGCTTTCTCCTCGAAAACCCACACTATACTGAACTCAAATCTTAGAAAACAATCATATTTAGAATATTTGGTCGTTAAAAACCCTACACATAAAGGGATAATCCTTAAATGGCCTCGAAGTCGTAAAATTCACAAGCGTTCCGTTTTATGTGACTGCTGTAAATATATCTGTACCTGAAAACATTTTATATTATATTTATATTTCCGATATTTGCGTTTTCGGGCGTTTCACATTCGGGCCCGTGAGGTAGACCCATACTATATGTACATATATACATACATAGATGAAAGCATTCAGTTTTGAAGCGATTTTTTTTAAAAGAGAGTGACTACTTTGGTAGGTATATTATGGCGATAGATACATCCAATATATTGAAGTCTATGAATTCAGGCTTGCGATAAAATATTGACCACTATTATTTACCAACGTCCAAATGACAATTTTCGTTTAAACATGTCAATATATGGTATCCAATCTTGAGCAACCCCAGTATACCTTCTTTTATTTTTCCAGAAACGTTTCGTTGACGGATCGGCCAATCGGGACTATCAATCTTCGGCTAGATTTATTAATGCCGGAATGCTGGCATTGAGGAGAAGATGTCGCATAAAAGAGGATCGAACGATAGTCTTGAAAATGTGTACAAAAAATATGTATCTTTCGAATGCGTTTCTATATTGAACTAGGATTGGAACGAGCGCGTACTCTATGCCAAATATAAACACATTTCGCCTCTGCAAACTTCATCGAGCCGGCAACTGTAACTATCGACGTTACATTTATTAAATAAATTGTTTGAAGATCCGAGCAAATTCTTTCGTATAAATCTTACCCTATTCAATTCACTACCGATGAGTAGGGGGGTTATAGGGAATCCCCGACGAAAAAATCACTGAGACGAAAGATAACTCAATAATTCCTATATGAGGAGAGACGATTCGACATGGCTGGGTGGAAAGCGAAAATAATAAATACGTATAATAAATTGTCGCACAGGAGATTGTCCTGTTTTGGCAGTATCAATTTGATTTTTCTTTTGCAATTTAAACCGATTTAGAAAATGCAGTTTCAATACACATATACATTGTTTAAATTCAAAGTGAAAATTTGTCAAAAATAATTATTAATATATAAAAAGAATTATTTTATTAATATATAAAAAAAATATTCATTTTCTGTAATATACATACATATATCTATTGTACATTTTGTTTGTATGTTTGTAACGATGATCAAACGGTTGTTGGCACTGTTATGCTTACATTCTTTCGGATATGCAATAAAAGCAGTGCTTGCATTCGTGCACGAAAAAAGTCCCCGAAGCAGTGCAAATAAGCAAGCAGTGGGTTTTCGGAGTGGTTGTATTGCGATTCGTTTTGTGCGCTATGCAATACAAACTCTCCGGATGCACCTCGGCATTGTGATTTTTTGAATGGAAAATTTAATCCCCGCGAAAAATCCATTACAGGGGAAGTTAGCGCAGAAGTTGCAAAAAGGCAAACACACAAAAGGAAAACAAATACTTTCCACCAACCCCTCCCCTGGAACCTGTTTTTCATACCATACACCAAAGCTATTATTATGCTGAAACTTGTTTTTGTATTTAAAAGGTAGATAAAAATTCAAGATACATTTGGGTCGGTTTTTATGCATTTTGGGTAGCTTTCAATGCATTTTTTTAGTTATCGTAATAAATGGTGAGTAATAAAACAGCAGTACTCTAATTAAATGGTCTAATAAAATTATTTGACTTTTCGCTCATAATTTGGCTCAGTTGTAATATATTTTATATGACGTTCTAAATAGTTAATATTCGAATTAACTAGTAGATACATATGTTTTTTCAGGAAAAATACAGTTTTACTGGTTCTCGCCAGTAATTACATATGTACATATGTACATTTTACATATGTTTGTAATGTCACTATGGCGAAATTGTAAATAAATAAATAAATTAATTAATTAAAAATAAATTAACTTAGGATTCAATAATGCGTTAATTAATCCTAAGAACGTTTTTAAAATAAAAATGCGACTTTTCGACTCAAATTACTAGTCAACAGACGTTTTCACGAAAAGCAGTACTGTAATACATCAAAATCAGGTCGTATTGAAAGCCTAGGTTTTATGAATCATATTCAAAAAGTGTATGGAAGAACGAAATACATATTGACTAATTCTGAACTGTCAGACTGTAATATAAACTGCTTAAACATGGCCAATCTAATAGTAAACATTTTATTAAATTTATTTGAATAGTTAAATTTTATTTAAATTTATTGGAATATTCATTTGTTCGATGACGTGACGGATTTACCAACCAACATTACATATTTTCTTACATACTTACAAAGTCTCTTGTTGAGACTTTGAAAAAAAATTGTTCTTTTTTTTAATATTTTTTAATTTACATATACATACATATGTATGTACACGAATTTAATGCTGATAATAATAAGCCAAAGCACCGTGCCTTACTTAGCTCTTAGGTAGTGAGTACTCGAGTAAGTTCTCAGTGCTCTGAAAAGTAAAATAATAGTGCAATAGTGTATGCATTGTGCTGATGCCACAGCAACGTTGAAAGCTTGCTTTATCTATGAATTAATCTTCAGCACAACGGTTATATTCATCATTTTTTTTATTCACACAGATTAGATTGCATTTCAGAGTAAAACAAAAGAAATTGCTTTCAACCCCTTGTTGATGCGTTTGTGAAATTCTTACCATTATACACGTAGCGAGCAAAACAATTACTATGATTTACAACGCAAACTGTTAGCTCAGAAAAGGGGTTCCTTCTAACACGGGGATAATCTTCTCGGGGGTTGAAAGATAGGTGAGGGTGTAAGAATCCTCTTACTGGGTATGTTTATTATGAATTATTTCTAGAGCAAGTTTCCGCTGATGGAGGACATTTAGCTGGTGGATTTTTGTCGAAATCGAGGCTTACGGAGTTCGGCTAATGAGCACCGGCTTAATCCCGGAGAAAGCTCGCTTCGTCTATATGTATGTTTAAATATTGTTTTGATGAATATATAATGCGTTTATATGCGAATTATATTGCTCAGGGTGGGGGACTATGGTGTTAGTGCATCTCGCGCGCCACGGATTGGAGTGCTGTTGAATCATTGATGAACGCGACACAAACTTCGACAAGAATATGTCTCATCAAAGGAAAGTCCTGTATACTCAAGCTAACAATTTTGCAACTTTATATTATATATTTTATGGAGTGGCCATTAATAATATCGATGTAATGGATATCACAACGTTTTTAATTGAATTACGAGAGAGTCATGATTTCATGAATCTACCTAATACTGTAAAGTACATAGATTTTGTTTGTTTTAGATACTAAGAGGATTGTATATATCAGTTAGATCGATAAAATATTCTGTATTCTTAAATGTCATCCCTTCCAAGTTTACATTAAGTCCCCTCTATTTTATAATAAAAAGAGCCAAGTGAAGTATAGAAGAGGCTCGTAAAAGGCAACCGGAAATCATTTGAGAGAATCACTTCCTATGATACTTTATTTTATAACCAACTTATTATTCGAAAATAACTCTTCGAAAGAATCTACAATTTTTACTATTTTTAAGTTTAATGGTGTTTGTATTTTTTTTATATATTTCTATTTTTATTTCATAAATTCATAAATAAATTTCTACCATAGATTTGTATCTATTAGTGCTAATAATTCTAAAAATTACAATACAACTATTATTATATATGTAAAACAATAGAGTCATCGATGGATAAACTGGTATAATCAACAAATTCGATACACATTCGAATACATTCTACAGAGTATGTAGGTAATATATAATATATAATTCTAATATATAATTTTGAAAGAGACTTTGTATGTAACTATGTATTTACATATGTAAGGTTTGGTTGGGAGCATCGAAAACAAGTCAAAGTTTTTATGACGACGATATCGATATCGTTGAATATGATTTTTTTTCAATTCAAATAATTTTATAAAAAAACAAATGAATGTTTACTATTTTATTAGCCATGTTTAAGCTGTTTATATTAAAAATACTGAGCGAAGCCGGGTAAAATCACTAGTTTATAATAATTAAGAACTTCTAGATGCTAGAAACTCGAATTTGCGTGAAACTGAAGGGGTGAGCTACGTTGTAGCTCAATATGTAACAGTCGGAGTGTTCACTCTGGATTGTTCATGAACATACTAGTTTTCCCATACACGAACTATTGGTTTTAGTTTAATTGCTAACAGTCAAAAGCTTCAAATATACTCACCAGGTGTCGCATGAAATTTCTGGATGTCAAAAATTTTAATTTAAGAGGGAGATCCTATAGAAACCACATTACAACGTTGGCACAATTCCCGTTTCTGGTATTTTTGTTTAATACTAAAACCATTTGCGGCGTTGTGCATGCCTTGAGTTGTAATTTACAACTCAAGGTATGCACACATGGTTGATGGACTATTGGCTGAATGGACACTTGGCTGATGGACACCGGGCCAAACGGACATTTGGCTAAACGGACACTTGGCTGAACGGACACTTGGCTGAACGGACACTTGGCTGAACGGACACTTGACTGAACGGACCCTTGGCCGAATGGATATTTTTAATTGTTTAAATTTTGATGATTTCTGAATAATATATGAGTTTCGAATAATTTCTATACACAATCGGCCAAATATCCGGTCGGCCAAGCGTCCGTCGGCCTAATTTCTGTTCAGCCAAATGTCCATTCGGCCAAAAGTCCGCGCACAGCATACATATGTATGTATTTACTTAGAGGATGGGACAAACGATTGACAGTGTACTTAAACTTATATCTAACAGTTTGCGCATTAAGAAACTAGTTCGATTGTCAATTTGTTATTTTGTGTGTAGTATAACTAGCCAGATTGGTTCGTGTATGAGCAAACTACATATGTACATACATACATATATACTATTTCACACATTTTCACTCAAACACGCATTGCAGTTGACGGTTTGGAACGGGAACTAGCAACTTAATCTGACATTTAAACTTGAAATATATTTTTTTATATACTTTTAATTAAAATAAAACACAAGAGAAATTTCACGTTGGATATCAGAAGTAGGCAGATTCTGGCGAATAATATTAGAACCCCCATCGAGCCCTCCCCCGAAGTGTTTCTATGGCTCTTGAGACCTGGCTCTACCACCCACTATTATATTTATGGTAATTTGTTAAGCTGCTATGTACACGTCTGGACTTAAATTCTGCAGTCGCAACGTCCACTGTTTAAACTTCGACGAACCAGTATTAGCGAGACTAACTAATATAATTTAATATTATCCGTATGAATGTGCGCCGGAGGTAACTTTTCGGGGAATCTCCACATTAATATCCGAGAGGAGTACTCTGATTTAGAAACAGATCCACCCTACGTACGATTCCTTTTAAATAATTGAACGATCGCATCAATAATTCTGTTTGCATTGGTGCATCCTTTTTATTGGTCATCCAATCCGTCCCCGACATACTGTGTGCGTCACACTCTATAATCGTAAAAATGGCAGAGAGAGGAACACTCATTTCGACCCCTCTCGCAGAGGAGGGCGCGAGCCAAATTTATGCGAGTGTCTATCCCTCCGTCCCTCCCAGTGGTTATGTCGTGCCGTGAAGCGTCTTGGGGGAGGGCCACATCAATCAGGTTAATGAGGATATGTAACCCGTGTGCTTTCACCCTCCAATTGACCATCTCTGTGACTGTGGACTTTAATTTGAGTCATGCTGTGCGATGGTGGAATTCATACCTGCATATCAAGCTTCTGTTTTATGATTTTCAACTTACATACAATTATTTCATCATTATGAATAGTAAAAGGCAATTGTGCATAGTGTGCGTGAATGTCTGTGAGCTGCACTGACCAATAGTCGTATCGTTGATGTCATTACCGATGACCAATTCATCGATGTCACTATCGATGTCCAATGGAGTAGCACTGTAATATGATTCTACCCATTATTGTGATATTTAAAAGTCATTTTTACAAACCTCTTCTTACTTTCACTTACGATCACTAGTCAAAATTTTTTTTTAATTAAAGCACACTTGAAATTAGGGTTTAATACTCCAAATTGGATAAAAATGAACATCATCAGGGTAATGAAGGCTCAAACTCAAAATACAATGGTCGGTGTAGCCTAGAGCTACATATGTTCTGGGACATGTGTAATAAAATTAAATATTTATAATATAATACTGATTCTTCACAAGGTATAAAATTCCAACTGTTAAAATATTGATCAAAATGTATAAAAATAGCATTAATTTATGTATAAGTTATATGATATGATCGAAACATATGTACATATGTAGTCATATTATACATAATAATATGTAAATTAAACATCCTTATTCAGCTGTCACTTTGACACTTGGTTATAATATAACACGCTGTCCAGTTCACGCATTCGGCAAAGAATTTGCCGAATCCGTGAACTGGGCAACGTGCTTGCATTTTTCACGCATTCGGCAATTCTCTTGCCGAATGCGTGTAATAGACAATTTCACGGATTCGGTGTAACATATATATATAGGTGGTTTCCAGAAAAGTCCTGAGATAACCTGAATTCAAAGATACATTTAATACATAAATCTGTTGTATATTAGGCATTTCATAATGCCCCTTTAATTTTATACGTATGTATGTATATTTATAAATTCCCAAAACATCAACGTTTTTCCTTCGGAGACAATATGAATTTTTGATATTTATTAGTAAACTGCATTTTTGTAAAATATCAAAGTTTTATTGAATTAATGAGGATTTTTTTGAGAAAATTCAACTGTATTTTTGATGAAAAATTGAGTAGAAGTCACAATTGATTGCTTAATTTATTTTAAATTCAATATTTCTGTCATCCAGAGAATTTGATGTTCTTAAAAAACCAAATACCAAAATCTTTGAGTCAATTTAGCGTATAAACAAAATACTTGTGAAATTGCTAGCCAAGCTCTGATGCTTCACGAAAACAGATTACAATATATGTACATACATATGTACATACATATATACATACATACATATGGATACATTTTAATTTGAAAATGGTTCCAGTGCATATAAAAGTCATTTAGATTTCACACCTTTATTCACTACCATATGAGAAGTTTTTAATTAAAGACTTCAATCTTTTCAAACGTTCACAACAGCCGTTTTTTTACAGTAAAAAAATTTTGCCTTTAAAATATATGTGATAAATGATATGAATCCGGATGAAATTCAAATTTTTATGGATATATTGAATAAATTTAATTTATTTTATGTGGAAAATTTTTTTGAATAAAAAAATTTAGCCGCGGCTCAACCTATTAGGACCCGCGTCTAGATTAGCAGATTACGGGTGATGAATAGGTTGAGCACCGAGACGAGCTCAATGGAAATTTATATTCAATATTCGAAAACGGGAACGAGAGCATTAGCGCAAAAGACGAGAATAAATTGTGTCGCCTCGCCAGGTTGTATTATCTCGAGGGCGAGAAGGGGTTGGGTGGCTCCAGGGGGAGGAAGGTGTAGACGCCCATCAATATCAGTCGAGGATGACACTTAATAAAGGCCCGGCCGAATATAAAACTGCGAAGAGCGAACGGCGATGCTAATATTAATTTGTATACAAATGATTCATCAAACCAGTATCGCCTTTACGCAAGGGTGAATTTGTGTGACAAACAATTCAACACAAACAATTTTATTTATATTTCGAAGGGAAAAGTACACAGTATACATTGCAGCTATGCATATACATATGTACATACATAGATATGGGTTTTTTCTGTACATTTTTAAGTATTTTAGGTGACCCTTCTTAGTCAGCAGAGGCGAGTGTACGGTTGATTTAACCCTTATGCGACTGGGGGGCTTATCTGGGCAACGATGAACGCAGCCTCGCAGCCTCGCCTCCACTGGCCCTTATCCCCGAATGTGCACCCTCTTCGTGATTTATAATATCAAATATCCTTTTCGCATTCCTTTTGAGAGTGTCCAGGACACGCGGTGCACTCGGCGACTACGTGCTGCAATATCACTTGCAAAATTTCGCGCAATGAAATCGCCATCACAATAGAAACAACACTATAAAATGCGCGCTCAAAGGCAAATTTATTTACCTATATTTACATATGTGTATATGTACATAGTTTGAGCGGTATAATACTGCATTTTCTAGCTCATATTGGACATTATGGCTTGTTCAAATTAGGATTTAACGTCCTCGGAAAAACGTCACTCAAGTAGCTCACAGACAAACTTGAAAACGCCTTTTTCTGTAAGTGTTGTGGTAAAAACACACTCAAAAGTGCGGTACGGAACGCGTATGTGGACTGCAACATACCGAAGTCGCACGTGCAATTCCAAATTTGAACGAGTCATTATCAAGCAAAACATACATCGAGTAAATTTTTTTATCCAGTTTTAAATAAATCCAAAACATTATATTTTAGAATATTAAACTATTATATTTGACTTTAAGCATTGCTTCTTTAAAAACGGGAGGCTTCACCCGTGTACAAACTAATACGTTTGTGAAACACGTAAAATGGAGATTTTCGGATTATAAAGTTCCATTCTGTAGTATATGTATAAATACGGTTTAAGTTTGTTGAAATGTATTGCATTTTGAAAACGAACTATGTAGATTTATTTATTTATATCAAATTAACGTTTCAGATTTATGGTTTTGATTAAATTGAATTAAATCTTAAATACGAATAAGTTGGGCTTGGAATATCTTGGAAGTTTGGATTAACTAAGGAAGGATTGTAGGACTGTTTTAACTATTAGACTATTATTGTTTCCAACGTTACATAATTAGTTTTTAGCGTTTTGATTTATAAAATAGCCAAATTGCTCGGTATTGCTTGAATGAAAGTTGAAATAAATAAAATGGGAATAGAAGGAACTTTTTCATAAAATTTTTTATTCTGTAGAATCAGCTACGAGTATCATGAGATAGTATACTAAATTTGATGATTCTATTATAAATTGAAAACTAAATGCTAGTATAGTGAACAAAATAAACATAAATTGATTTATGATACTAAGTACATATGTATGTATGAACATATGTAAAATCTAATGCAATCTAAATTGGAAGGAAATAATTATTGTTCATACTTATATCATCATCATCATCTATAGCTACTCACAATCCACTGCTGGATGAAGGCCTCTCCAACATGATAACATTCGTTTCTGTTTTGCGCAACTCTCATCCATCTCACCCTGCACATTTTTCTAATTTTATCCATCTACCTTGCGTCTTTTTTTTCACTATATACCATTCTAGCACTCTATTCACTACTGTACGAAGGCCTCTTCAACACGCTTTCGTCTTTGTTTTGAGCAATTCTCATCTATCGCATCCCACACATTTTCCTGATTTCATCCACCCATCTCTTTTGTCACTTTACTTGCACCCATTTACCTTCTCTCGGGTACCATTCAAGCACTTGTTTCGTCTTTTCTTCTAGCTACGTGTTCGCCCATTGCCATTTCAATTTATCTCACCATTAAATCAACCACCTTCTAACCCACGTAAGTTTCGCGTGCATACGTCATTACTGGCAAGGCACAGTTGCATTTGGATTATATCTACATACATATATGTACATATATGTACCTATATGTACATAAATAGACAGAATATAATTGCAGTTTAAAATTTGTATGGAGCCGTTTTAAAAATGGGTCATATTTTAATACAGTAATATATTAAGTACTATATACATATAGAAAATCGAATCAATTTTCCGTACATGCAATTTTATCCTTATGTGTGTATTTATTTACATGTGAACATTGTGGCTAATTTAAAATGTCTTGATCCGTTATTTTTGAGGGTTCGATACACTGGCATGCATATAATAAGCAACGGGGTGGTAGGCTAGGGGTTTGGGTTATCGTTTCCGAATGTTTGGTTTTCGATTTATCGCGTCGCATTACACATTTTCGGCGATAAATTCCGAAGTCGATTACCGGCACGGTCGCATATTTCACATCCGCTCCAACTTTTTTGCTCGTGTCCTCATATTTTGAGTCGCGTTATCCTCTTCCGAGCTTTGCAGAAATATGCAAGGATATTATGAATTGATCGAATCCGAGAGGAAAAGATTTTTTATGCAGGAACGAGGCGTAGGGGGAGCGAAAGTGGGCGGTGGGAGTGAAAATGGCTCAGGTCGAGGGGGCTTCCTGTGCCCCACCAATAAATAACATAAATATTAAAACTAGATCATGCCTTGTAAGCGTGGGCGTTTCCTTTAACGTCTTTATACTTTGCGCAAGAGGGATTTTTAAAAAATAAATTTCGTCCCTTTGAAAAATTTCTCCTTTATAAGCTTATTCGCCCGCGGATTGCCAGCATATAAGATATTTCTTTAAGCTGAGATCTCGTCGGCTTATTTCGAAGGAAAAATGTTATGTTTCATTCAAAATAAAGCTGGATAAGGTCAAGGGCTAAATCACATACAATAATTGAACAATGTTTTATGGTTGGTGATTTCGTTTCGATGCCTGTCTACAATTGTAATAGTATCATCATCATCATCTACAGCCATTCACCATCCACTGCTGGATGAAGACCTCTCCAGCACCCTTCCACTCGTCTCTGTTTTGCACTCTCATTCATCTCACCCTACACATTTTCCTAATTTTGTCTATCCATCTTCCCTGCGGTCCTACTTTTACCCTTTTGCATTTTCTTGAGTACCATTCTAGCACTTATTTGGTCCAACTTTCGTCCATTCTTCTAGCTACGTGGCCTATCCATTGGCATTTCAATCGCTTCACTCTTTTCATACACAACACATATATTACCTAAACACAATCTGCTTTAGGTCGTCGACTTTAGAGAGTCTTTAATTAATATTATGTATTAGATGTATTATGAGCATTTATAAGAATTGTAAATAGGTTTTTGCACTATTTTTCCTATTATGCTGTACATTAACATTAGAATAATATAATACTATGATTACTAACAAAATTAAATTAAAATTGTAAAATAGAAAATGATCAGTAGATAAGTAGCTATTAAAATAGATATAAGATGTATTTTGAACATAATTTAGTAATAATAAAAAGCATTTAAAAATCAAAAAAAGGATTTATGTATGTAGATCAAAAATCAATTAAATGCAGGAATTAAAAATTGATAAATATCGAAGACAAAAAATAAAGTGATAATAATAATAACCAGCAGAATAGACTAGTGATATAATGCATATAATGCTTTGAACAGAGAAGACAACAGATCACCGGTTAAATCCCAATGGTTTCTGCTGTCCAGACTTTGGATTTATGACTCCAGGTCGATCGTTTCCTATCAGAGTTTACCAATTTATCTGATTTTCATTGAAATGGTTTCAACAAATTGGCAACCTTACCCATTTTCTCGCAAATCTCGAATAATCAGCAATATCGAATTTCGCTGATATGTATAAAATGCTGCAAATTTACAAATCTGACCATTAATGTTTTTATTGATATGTATTTACTGAATTTCGCTGAATTGTTAAAAAATGTTTTGACCATAAATGTCTGTGTGGGTGCTAATTGATATGTATTTACTTTATATAGGTATAATACTTCTATCAAATGTACAATGTTTCAGGCCTGAAAGGCGCATTGGGGTTACTTGTTAGGCCTTCCTGGTAAAGATTAAAAATAAATAAATAAATTTATTGTTGTCTAATAAGAAAATTTAGCGCCCCAGGAAAAAACTCGATCAAGAAAAATTTGTACATACATATACATATATATGTATATATATATATACATATGTATACATATATATGTATATACATATATATATATATATATATATATATATATATATATATATATATATATATATGTATATATTTTTAATCTGTCGCTTCCTTAAAGACAAACCAATAAATTTCTACCTTCTAAATTATTATCTTCATATAAATATTATATTTTAAAAATGTGTTAAAACATAGATAAAGTCAAAAGTAAATACAATATGTTGCAATTTTAAACATAAATAAAAACAATTATTTCTGTGATGTTTTTAATTGCTTTTTGGAATATTAAAATATTATTTTTATATAAATGACTATTCAATTATACTGAATACTTTACCATCATTTGAAAAATTATTTACGTAGAAAAATAGTAAGAATTAAATAAAAATTTACCTTTAACTAAAATTTTGAATCCAAGAAGGAAATCTAGGAATTTTAATTTTTTATGTATAAACTGTACCTAAGTCAATCCGTTTTCGCCAGTTTTTGAAGTAAATCAAAAATATATATTTAAATGGCGACAAATGCCGACACCAAATTAAGTTTATCTATCACTCAGATAACTGATCAATATGATACAAGTTGTCTGTTGTGGTAAAAAATGATTATAATTAGTTAAAACTCAAGGCAAAGATAGTTTATCCATAAAAAAAGTTTATTTTTAAAGGAAATAAAACTGACTACAAAGGCATACACGGATGCTAAAAATACAAAAAAAATATTACGCAGATTTGAAAAACTTACCTTGCAGTTCAATTTTATTATTGTCACAATTTTTCATTTCAATGTCAATGTCATTGTTT
The DNA here is from genome assembly GCF_051622035.1 of Arctopsyche grandis. Classification (NCBI taxonomy): domain Eukaryota; kingdom Metazoa; phylum Arthropoda; class Insecta; order Trichoptera; family Hydropsychidae; genus Arctopsyche; species Arctopsyche grandis. Next base: position 17,492,530 of record NC_135358.1, read on the forward strand.
TGCTAATATAATAAAATAGAAAAAGTGTATATATTCCTCTTTTGAGTATATTTTTACTTTATCTATGTATGTACGTAGTAACAATAGATGAAGTTTTGTGATCATGCGAAAATTCGAAATGCTGAAATGACGCCCCTGGATAAGAGGTTTTAAGAAGGTTTCGGAGATTAGAATTACATAGTACTCACCGATCACCGACTCTAGTTCGTCAATCGTATTCTTAAGTCCATGAGCATTCCAAGCTAGAATGTTCAGGCGCCTCCTGTTAATCGAAGACATCGAGATATTCAACTAGCATGAGTGCCGGCTGTAGTTTGTCAGTGCAACCGCTGGCCTTGACACGAATCTCCTGGAGATCCTCTTCAGGATCTTTTGGATAGACGCCATGGAAGTTAGGTCTGATGTTGGTTGAATGTTGGAATTGGTTGGTTGATGAACTTTTTTGGGGATATTTGGAGTAATTAAAGGAGTTTTAGTGGTCGGTAACTTTGGGAAGTTACAACGGGATATGTTGATTTGACTGCACCACTGGGATTTTCCAAGGGTTGGCTTTGACAGTTGGTACTCGATTCTTCCTCAATTCCAGCATTTTCAGATAGCTCTTTCTTTTCGGACAGTCTTTGAAGTTAGCGGGGTGAGGTTCTGAACAGCCTGAGCAAACAGCAGGGGTAACTATCCTTTGGCTGCATTGTGCGATGAGGTGAGCGCCAGCGCATTTGACGCACTTGGCCTGACGATTGCATTTCTTTGACGCGTGTGCGTATTCTTGGCATTCGAAACATTGAGTAACATTTTTTGAGTTATTTGTATACTTAACGACACTGACCTTAGTGAAACATATGTACATACAAATGCACCGGATTGCCTTGATCTTCTTTGCGGGTACGGATGGCTCGAAGAACACCAAGTATAGCTCGGTGGCGTTGCTCCTAGGCTTCTTCGTCTTCATATGTATCACTTTATGTAGATATACTGGGAATCCCTGTTTGACGATATCTTCTTTTATGTCAGCGTCCGGTAGTTTCAGCAGGCCAAGCGTGACACTTTTGATTTCCTTTTCCTCGTTACTGGAGAAGGTATGGAATTGTCATTCCGGTGTCAGTCCATCCCGAAGTTTATAAAAATCTTCAAGACTTTTAAATTGGATCTTTACATTGTTTAGACCAATTTATGTCATGGTGAAATCTTTTACGAATCTTTTGATGGACTCGATCATGCTACCGTGAGTGCCAGTAGCTGACATAATGATGGGCGCGATTCTTCCTCTGCTCCTGGGGACATCGGATACTTCCAAGAGTCCTTGGAATTTATTTTTCTCCTAGATTTGAAATTCAGCAGCAAAGTATTTGAAAATTTTGGCAGTTTTTTTTTGGCACCTGTCACTCGGTGTCTATCTCAGAGGGCTGAGAATAGCCTGGCAGAAGGTTTTGGGACGTAGCCATCAGTGTCTTCATCCGTTTCATTATGGTGGTTCTTCGCAGGGTGCCAACATGTGATGGTTTCTTTTCATGTTCTTTGTGTGAGTGGTGTCTGTTGCGTATGTTGAAGAGGTGTGGTTTTTGAAGAAATGGCGTATCACTGTGATAGGAGAGTGTCGTTCGTACGTCCGTTAGCACGGAGCGTCGAGAGACGAGTGTTGATTTTATTATCTATGTATCAGATGTATGTACATATGTATAAGCATGAATAAATAATAAAAGACATATTTTTAATTTTTAACATTTGTCCTTCATAATATTTCAACATAATTTTGAAAACGTAATCATAATATTTTTTCGATTAATGCAATAAAAGTTACAGGAAAGCGCAAAGCAAAGATATTAAAAGATATGATACAGGATAACACGCTTTCTCACATTTTCATTTTTACATTTCGTTTTTTTTACTGAACCGATATACCGTATTAAAAGAATATTGACTCTAATCAACTTTTGCTTCTAATGAAATCAGTGTGAATGTAAAACGCGATACCAAAAAAAATAAATATTTTAGACAAATACATATAATATATTTGTTCTAAAATATTTATTAAATAATCATATGTACATAAATAATTACTATGTATGCTTGAAGACTTACGAAGAATATACATATGTACATTCTTAAATATAAATAATCTTTTGGTGAATAGGTTGAAACTATAAAAAAATTGAAAAGTCGCATGCCAACTATAAAATTTAATTTAAAAAACATATCATTTTTTTATTTTTATATTTTATAGTGAAATTTCGAATATTTTAGTATTTGTAACGTAGCACATGTTAAAACATTCAATATGTTTATTGTAAGCAACTGTAAGCTTTTAATTTTGAATAACAAAATGTTTTTCTAGGTAGAAACGCTTTATTGGATAATTCTGGAAAATCCGTGTAGTAATACCGTTGATGTTTTCACGTGTTTCACGCGAAAAATCGATCTCATCATTTTATTATCGGATCTGATCCGCCCGTGTACACTTAACTGCCGCCGTTAAATAAAGGAAGAAAATCCTCGGATTTTCTTTTCTGATTCAATTTCTCACACGAACTCGCCCCGCCCCACCCACTCACACCCCGACCGCCCCTACATCCGATGAATGCGACTAGGAAAATTCGCATTATATAGCAAAAAATGGCCGACGGGAGAAAAAATATCGGCCTGTAACGAGGTTTCGATTCGGAACGGAAAATTGAATGCGTCGTCGCCATTACCATACGCGGTCACACATTTTACCGTTCTTTCGTTTGGTTTTTGCCCAAAGTCTCAACGGCGGATCTGTCGAGTCGTTTTCGGCGACCGGAACCGGAATTGCGGTCGAAGAAAACCCTTCCGAAATCTCCTAGCTATCATGCGCGAGCACTACGAAAAAAGCTTCTCATTTGTTGCAAAGAATACATTTCATATCGTTTGGAGATCAAACGCTATAATTTTTTTTTAAAAACCATTTGCATTTTACGAGCCATTAAATTTGAAAATCTCTCTAAATTAAAAATTAGACTGACAATGATTTTTATAGCAAAACCAATACTATTTAGTTCATAACTGATGCAGTGGATACATTTATTTGATTTTATCGATATATTCAATATCGTAAAGGCTTGATATATGTATGTATGTAGTTGTAGTTTAAAGGATTGTTATACATATGTACATAGTTATAGTGGATTGAAAAAATGAAGTCATGAAGTTTTCTGAATCAACGAGCATCTTATCTTTCGTCAAATATTTCTATGTACATACATACATACATACACATGTACAGTCAACCCTTCTACCAACATAAAACGCTAAATTTGTCTCACAAGAAAATGGGAAAAAAGTAAGTAAATATGTAAATGAAAAATAATGAAATTGTAAGAAAAAATGAATTTACTTACGGTGTGAAGAAGCGATTAGCAGAGAGCAGTTTGGGTTCAGACAAGGCTTGGGTACCCAAGAGGCCCTTTTCTGTATGAAAACACTACTCCAAAGATGCAGAGAAGTCCGTAAACCTGTGTACATCTGCTTTATAGACTTTGAAAAGGCCTTTGACCGTGTCCAACACGCTCGCCTTATGTAAACATTAAAAAATATTGGCATGGATGACAGAGATGTCAGATTGCTACGAAATATTTATTGGAATCAGACTGCAGTAGTACGTGTCGATGATCAATTCACTGATGAGATTCCTATAGAACGGGGCGTCAGGCAAGGATGCATCCTATCACCTACTCTTTTTAACACCTACATCGAATCCATCTTCCACGACGCTCTCCAAGAGGCGGAGGGCATCAAAGTGGGTGGCGAGACGATCACCAATATAAGATATGCTGATGACACGGCACTAGTCGCTGAAAATTTAGCAGACCTGCAAAGATCTCTAGACCGTGTACATCAAGAAAGCAATCGAAGAAGTCTGCGCATAAATCTAAAGAAGACAAAATTTATGATAGTAGATATAATGCAAACAGACACCGGTGATCTAACGTTGGATGAAGAGGTGATAGAAAGAGTAAAAAGATTCAAATACCTGGGTACCTGGTTGAATGAAGAGATGGACCCAGATGAAGATCTAAGAATCCGCATCGAGATGGCTAGAACAGCATTTGTAAAAATGAAGGCGGCGCTTACAAACAAGCATCTCAATCTTCATACGCGGTTGAGATTCTCGAAGAGCTACGTCTGGACAGTATTACTACACGGATGTGAGACGTGGATTCTGAAAACCAAGATGATCAGTCGCATCGAAGCTTTTGAGATGTGGGTCTACAGGCGTATGCTGAAGATTCCGTGGACCAAAAATATATCAAACGAAGCTGTCCTCGGCATGATGGGGAGAGGCAGGGAACTTGTTTCTGTCATCAAGCGGAGAAAGATGGAGTACCTCGGACACATGATACGGGGTCCAAAATAAGAATTTCTCCGTTTGATAACCATGGGGAAAATATAAAGAAAAAAATGGATTGGCAGGAAAAAGCGCATGTGCATGTGTACACCTATATGAGCGCCGCATCGAAACATGCGCATGTATGTGTACACCGATATGAGTGCCGAAGAGCTATTCCGAGCCGCTGAAGACCGATGCGGATATCTTCAAATAATACCGATGCGGATATCGACGAGGTGGTCGCCAACGTCCGGATGCGGACAAGTCATTAACAAAAAGAAGAAGAAAAAATGATATATATTTTTTCTCCAAGCCTTCAAACATTTTTACCTATTTTTCAAAAATTTTCTTTTCATTTATTAAATTTCTGACGCTTTTTTTATAAACCGATCCAACACGCGAAAAGAAGATTGATTATAAATAAGAACAATACTTTTTATTTAAAAAAAATTTATGGGAAAACATCAATGCTTGAAATGAAATGGATATGGCTCAATAAAACTAGCCTCCTAAAAATTTATTTCATAATACTTTGAACCTTAATAATTAAATTAAATTAAAAATAATTAAATCACATGTACATTATACAAGTACATGCAATTTAATTATTAATACTAGTTTAGTTAGTAATAATAATTGCAGTATTTTCTTGTATGTAGTTATATAGTGCAGAATTTTGCCGGTATGCATGCCGGTATATTCTCTGGGTTTCAATAATCGATCTTTAATAGGAATAGAAAAATCCAATAAGTTTTAATTGTTGCTGGACATCGTGCGTACACATTTTAATCTCTAAAGATGCTCTGAAAACCTGTTAAATATTGAAAATGAACTATGACTTTTTTAAACGTTTCAGTCTTTCAATGGCCACCCTGTAGTATATATGATTTTTACTATAATGTATAGGTAATTCAATAATAGATTCAATTCGTTTCCTATACATTTAAAATTTGCAAAATTCGCTTTCGTGATATAAAACTACAATAATAAGATTCAAGAGAAGTGACAAGTTGAAAAAACATATTGACTGGCTTGAAAATATGTTTTTTCAAAAAACACCACATACGATCATATCATCAAGCAAGTCATCATTTTACAATAAATACCCCATTGGCGATTTTCTCTAAAAGTCTAGCTCTGTGCTCGACGCCAAAGCCAGGATCGGGTACGTAAGCATTTCCATGATGGTTTTACACGCAATATCATCACCTCGTTTATATCCAACGCTTGACAAAGACACAACGTCCGTTGACACTTGACGATGCTGACTGTTTGTGTAATTTACTTGGACTCGGGGGCGTCGCTGCAAATTGCATGACACATCAATTGTGGCCTCGCGTAATTAAGGTACAGGTATATCTGTACCTGTTGTCTGCTCTGCGGTAATTACGACACCAGCGGTTCTCATTCAGAATGTGTCCGCCGTGTGCAACGTCTAGAAAGTGTGGAATGGGACATTGGTTACTATTATATCAATTATATCAGGGGACATTGGTTTCTATAATTTCTAAAGTTTCTATATATTGCGTGGACAATCATCGTGGAGTTTTCGCAAATTTAAATCCTTAATCTAAAAATAAATTAAGGTTGTTAATGCACCGACGGGTTATTTAGTACGCGTCCGATTTCAACGGGGTTGGCTAATCCTATGGATTTCTCTAAATCTGCCCGGTGGAGGTTAACCGGTTAACGCATGAAAGACGTTTGGTCACGCTCAATTTAACCTCCATTGAGTGCAGTGGCTATTAATTAAATTGCACTGATACTACATATGTGTCCAGTGCCAGAGATTCGAATTAAACGTTTGGAAACCGTGATAGATACTATATAGGTAGGTATTTAAATATTATCTAAAAATAGCCAAATCGTATACATATTGAATGTTCATTTTGAGATTTGCATAATTTAATAATAAATATTTTGAGATTAATTGTGAAATAATAATAATGCTTTGAGATTTGTGAAATAATAACTCGCCTAATAAAGATCAATATTAAATTTGATTTAATTAATAAAAACTGGTCAGTTACCTGAAATATACATACATGAAAGAGGCTACGGAAACATTGAATTGTTGAAAATTTACTGGAGTTGCCATATTTCAAAAATCCAAAAACTTAAATGGGACATGGAAATCCTAGAGAACATTTAAAATGAAAAAAATATCATAATTATCTTTTAAATTAAATAAAAACTATCGTGATTTGATTAGTTGTCATACACGCTTGTCTGTAAGTTTTTTTCGTTGATGATTCTAGCTAACACATATCGACGGGATCCTAGACTCGTTTAATGCATTTGTTACAGTCAAAGTGTATCTTCCAATTTGTATTTTGATTAGTTGGAATACATTCCATTTAACTTGGCACCAAATACCATTATAGTTGAAGTGTATCTTCCCGTTATAATATAGTTTAACTAGTTGGAATATATTCAATCTAACCGGGCACCAACTACCGTTATAGTTGCAGTGTATTTTCAGTTGTAACATACATATTTTGACTAGTTGGAATATATTCCGTCTAACCCACGTAAGTTGATTCATATGGCGAATTACATTCCAACTGGTCAAATATATTATATTATAATACAATTGAAAATACACTTCAACTATAAGTTGATACCATGTGAGATGAAAAGGTTAGGTTTTCGTGAAAACGTCACACGCAAAGTAAATTGAGTTTGGAAAGTCACATTTTTTTGTTTTGAAAACATTTTTAGAGTTATCGTAATACGATAAATATTATCATAATATTAAAGCATTATTGAATTTTAAAGCATTCGTAAAAACACCAGAACTCATAAACTATATATGTATGTACAAATGTAATTGATGAATTTACATATGTATACATATTATACCAAATGCACGATTTGAGACAACTTGCTGTCATGTAGTTTAATGAACATATGTACAGTGACGTGAAATATGAATGGTGCATTTGTGTTTGCAATATAACGCACGTCACTGAAACGCATCTTATTAAATTATGGGTAACATCCAAAATGGCAAATCACAGGGTAAAATTAATTTTCAATGTTGGTTTTGAACTCAGATGACACTCACATAAGTTGTCGTGCCTGCCGACAGGTATTCGCACAGCGCCTCTCAAAATTTATTATTTATAATTAGAATATTTCTGCGTTTAATATACAAATTGAGCATTGTTTATGTCTCGCTTTCGTTCCGTCGAAAGCTGTGAAATCTCATTAAAGTATCAAAGTTTCTCGGGACAAAGTAACCGACATAGACACCCCTAATTGAGGGGTGGCGGAGTGTGGGGGCGGCCAAGACGGGGCGGGGCGGCCGGAATTTAAAATTCGGGTCTCTGTCGTAATTAGAAACACAATATTACCAAGATGACCCAATTTGTCAATTAATATCGGAGCTTTTGACGCCCGTTAATTATGCGAGCAGTTTAATTTTGCAAGATATTCCGCCGAGAAACTTTATATATGTACGTACTTAGAAGTATAAATTTTCGCGATCTAGGCGAACAGGAAGTCAAGCCTCGTTTGAGTCAAGTGTGATGTTTCAGCAGTCAATTATGTGCTCGGGTGTACCTCGTCGTCGAAAGTTATATAAGAAAAGTGGGTGCATACTCAAAGAGCTTTGCAAAGTGCGCGTCAAATGTCGCGGCTTTCCTGCAAGACTTCTACAAAATTTGAATAGACTCAGCAGCAACAATGTGAAGCCATAATTTAATTCAAGGCTACTTTTTGAGCCTCAGCCCTAGAAAAGATACTTAAAATAGAAGGAACATATATAGATCAATTTTAAAAATATTCAACATACATATATGTATTGATGATTGCATTGAATCTAATAAATGTGAACTACATATCGTCTTCCTCTAGTGTTCCGGTGACTATTAGGATCTCTATATTTTCTACATCCTGTCTGACAATATTGGCAAAGTAAAGGAAATAATTTTTTTTCTACATGTTGTGGAGTCTCTCTAAAACTGCCAGCTCTTGGAGGAGGGAAACATCTATGGAATGCGCAGCATCCGTTTCCGGCAACACATTTCAAAGGCATATAACATGTCCCTTTTTTAGCGTCCATGTCTCGACTCCATAGAGTGCAATGGGGATCACCAAAGATCGCACTAGACGGACGGGTAAAAACACGAGTATGCATCCCTGTCGGAGGTTTTTTGAAATATACATTCAGCTAATTCATGGATGCGTTTCAGAAAAAAATAAGCTGCTCGAAGAATTGACTTTTAATTAGAGATATTAGGATGGTTTGTATTAATAAAATATTAATTTTATAGTTAGTTATAAAATCAGAAGATTAATTTGATAAGCGCGGAAGAATATTCGTTAGTAAAATTGTGCTATTTAATACTAACCAAACATGTGAGAAAATCATCAGAAAAAAGTAAAAAAAAAATTGACTTTTAATCAAGTTTGAACCAAAAGCTTTCAAATTAAAATACCACTACTAGCAGTGGTGTAGTCGGGCCAGGTCGGGGCAGGTCACCGCCTTGGTACTTCTTTTTGAGCCAGCTCGCCGCCCTGGCGCTTTGATAGATATGAAAATTTATGAGTAAAATTAAAAAATATTTTGGCTAATATTAATAACACTACTAACAGAAAAAGAGGCAACTTAATTGAAGTCTTTAAAATAATAAATAATCATCATAATTAAAAATCATTACGTTCAATGAAAACACTCATCTTAGAGATCACACTCTCAGACTGTCGTGACACGATCTCAGACTGCAAAAAGAAAAATCGAATAAATTGATCAGAGGTTCTTTCTTTTCAAACAGACTGGTTAAAGTTTGGAATAGTCTTCCCAACAATGTAGTAAGTTCTGAAAATCCTAATACTTTAAGTTTTTTGTAATTCTTTTTTTTCCAATATCTTATCTATATTTTTGTTTTCTTTTAGTTATTATGTTACCGTCCCAGTTGTTTTTATTCTTTTTTATCTTTTTAACTAAACTTAAAAGACGTTTTGATGAAGTTTATGGGCTTTAATATCTAAAAACACCCAAAACTTCGAAAGAAAACATTATTTGAACTATTAACCATACGCACTTGAGGATAGATAAAATAAGGGAACTCAACTTAAATAAATAATCATTTCTAAATTCACATGTTCAAATTTCATAGTTTATTGACATACATATGTACATATGGTTTTGGCATTGCTAAAAGCAAAATTTTGCTGTTGGCACACAAACACGGTTTGAAATATCAAAGATGTATGGAAGGAAGTTTTTATATAATATAAAAATCATCATAATTTTAAGCATTTGATTTTTTTTATAAATATTTGAACTATCAATATTAGGATACATATTTTTAAGTAATGAAAAAAGGGTGTCATAAAAATGAAACACCGCCCTGGTTCTTTTTTTTATTTAGCACTACACCACTGGCTACTAGTATTGCTAGAATTAAGGTTTCAGTTATAGCAAAAAAGCTACTAGTTGTGGATTATGCCAGTAGATGGACATGAATTTCCCATTTGATGAAGGTAAATGACTGAAAATCTGAAAATTTCATTCGGTCCAATTCACCACGTGGATCAATCATTATTTTGTTTGATCGTCACCATTCATTTACAAAAAGTATGCATGTAAGGTAATGACTGCAGGTATCAACAACCGTTGATACCCAATAATATATTGCAACAGGATTCAATACCACATGGTGTTGGTAAATAAAGGGAGTTTTGGTACAAAGCTTTGGTACAAAATGTAAATTTTATTTCGACGAGATAGTTTCCAATCAATACGTGAATATAGTTATCTCTACCCTCGTAAATAAGCATTGAAAAAAAAAAACGCATTAGGGACGGATGACAGGGGTGGGTGTTTACGTTTAGAGCAAATTGTGGATATAAGCGGAAATGAAAAAGACGAATCGAAGCGTGTAGTGAAAGCTAACATGAAAGGTTTTCAAACAGTGGGGCGTGTTTGTTAGGAAATTTGTATTATGCGCGCATCCTCATCATCCATTCGTTCCACAATATTATTCTCCTTTTTTTCTTTACGAAATTTTGCACTTTTGTGATTATGTCGATCGACAGTGATTTGTTATAGTAGTTTTCAATTGTACATATGCTTAAAAATATATTGTAGAAACGCAATTCATCAAAAATATCGTCATTCACGATTATATTCAATGGTGAGTGTATTTATTGATTTAAATGAAATAAGAAATAATACAGTGGTCAATAAACACAATTAAGATTTTCTCAATTAATTTACGATGTACAGATTACTGACAAAGATTTAAAATACAGATTTTTTTTATTTACGTTTTAATATTCAATATAACATGCATACATATTTATGTATACATATATTTATACATTATTTTCTGTTAAGTTTCTGTTATTTTCTGTTAACTTTCTGTTAAGTGTCAACCAAAGCAGTCTATCCACTAATTACCAAATTAACTAATAAACGAACGAATGAAAAATTATATTAACCATTACTGTTTTCCCTAAATAAGCTCATATAAATTTACCATTCCATATAATAATATAAACAATATGAGATTTATTTACCCGCATAATATTAACTTAAAATACATGCATATTTATATATTTAATTTTATCAAGGGCTGTTAAAAATCGGATATATTGTTTTTAGTTTTGATTTATTCATTTCAGATGCATATATTAAAATCTCATAAGTACAGATGAATATTTATAACTAATCTAACTTAACCTAACTCTAGCTACCTAAAAAAATTAATTGTAGTGAAGATTTTCGTATTATTGGTATTTAATATGCTTTGAGATTCACCAAACAGCACTTACCTGAAATCGAAACAAAAATTGACCCTTATTAAAATAATGTCAATTGACGGTAAATAAATATGTAAATTGTTATCAGTTAGTAGTGAATATCGAAGGTACAACAAGTATTCCTCAGTAACCCCGCAGGTTCTGATTTTACAGATGTAGGGTTTCTCCTATTTTTACATACCTCCTTTACGTTGTACTTACGATTACAATTCAGGAAAAAATTTGCCTCTTATCCGATCGTTTTCATACTTTGCCATATTGCTCATTTAGGTCATCAATATAAGTAAATGGATCCTCCGCCATTACGATGGTGCAAAAATATCGTGTAAGACACGTTTGAAATTTGAATTTCTGAAAAGTGTCTGACGTCTATCCAGTTTTTAGTTTTAAACATAGATAGCGGTAGTAAAATAAAATTATTGGTATTTTTATTCAAAATAATAATTTTTTAATCTTTTCTAGTTGATTGATTGTGGTACGACTTATGTTAAACGAAAATAACGATTGTTATGATATTTTGTATTCAATGGATTAAATACAATGACAGGTTGCCTCAAAGTGACGCCTATAGTCAAACTTCTACATACATATATGTATACTAAAAGGGTTAAATACCATGATTGATTGTGTCAAATTGACTGACACCTATAGTCAAACTTCTACATATATACTAAACAAATTCTATAATGTAAGTATATTAAAAAATAAAAAAAAATCAGATTTACGATGAATTTACGAGAAACGAGGGGTAGAGGAGGATGCTGACTTTATTGGAACCGTCACAACAAGAACCGTACCAAGCCATTAGCAATGGGCTATTTGCCAAGGGCGGAAAAATCTGAAAGGCGCCCAAATAAAAAAAATATTGGAAAATATAGATCCATGCACTATTTATCATATAGATATTTTGAATGTACTGAGCGAGTGGAATTTATTAAAATCTTATTCAGGTATTATAAAAGCTGTACGCATATTTCTGACAATGTCAGCGACAATAGCCACGGCTGAAAGAAGTTTCATCAAAATAAGAATATGTAATCAAAAATTATTCGAGATCTGAAGTAGAAAAAAATTGCACTTCTGATTTAAGTCTGCTGTCAATAGAACATATGTAAATTAGTGAGTGATTTAAAATTTGACGATATTATTTATGAATTTGCTTATTTTAAAGTGGGAAAAATAAAACTATGGGTGCGTTTTTTTATTTAAATTTTGAGTGCGTTTTTTTATTGTAAGTATTTTTGTACGAATAAATATAACGTTTTATAGTAAATTTATTTTTTACATTTTTATTGTTTTAAAAAAAGTTTAATTTTTTACAATGTTTTTAAATTAGGTTTTTTTTACAATTTTAATACATATTTTAGTAAAATTATTTATTTAATTATGCCATTTTGCTGACAAGATCTGGAAGATGTATATTTATATATATATATATATATATATATATATATATATATATATATATATATATATATATATATATATATATATATATGTATGTATGTATGTATGTATGTATATATATATATATATATATATATATATATATACATATATATATACATATGTATTTATTGTTCGTTCGTTGTAAACAAGTCAAAATTTCCATGACGACATGGGGACGGGGGACGGACCTTCGTCCCCGGGGTGCAGGAGCCGGATTCTGGTATACATATAATTTTGAAAGAGACTTAGTATATGTATATGTTTGTTTGTTCGCGACAGTCAATTTAATAAAAAAAAAGAAATGAAAATTCAAATAAATTTATATAAAATAAAGCTATTTAAATAAATTTAATAAAATGTTAACTAAAAGATTAGTCATGTTTAAGCGGTATATATTACTAATACCGAGCGAAGCCGGCTAAAACCAATAGTTTATGTCTTTAATTTAAAGTCAAGCGGATCTGGGTATAAAAAACTGAGCTATGCTTGTTTGAATGAAACCGAATTATTAAGTAAATGTGTATTTACATATTAATGATTTAGCGTGGTAGCGTTGAGCTTTGAGTCAGTTTTCCCACTGGCGTACGTCCGTATTTTCTTTTAATCCCTTGCTGGGAAAACGTACGAGTAAAATGGTGGTCTCGCCCACTGCAGCGGTCAGACAAAAGCTCGGAAAGCTTTCGCAAGCTTTGCTCTCTGATTCACGGTCGGTGCATTGTGTCAAAAAATCTATTTTCACTGTCCAGAATCACCTGCGGCTACTGTGATGCAATGCACTGATTTCAACGCGGACAATTCGTCCCCTCCTTCCGTCGTTCATCACCGACCCCTAGGCCGTTTGTCCTGCGCGGGACATTAACCCTCAAACATGCGGTCGTTTTTAAACGTACCCCATCCTCCCCCTACCGACGACCGCCATCCACAATAGATTTTTTTCGCTGCATTAGGCAACAACTCGCGTCCGGGGATTTCGATTAGGCGCCGCAAATGCAATGAACGCCAGGGGTGAGTACAGGCTTTCGCACGAGACTGTTAAATAAAAAAAGTGCAATAAATACGAGACATAAACGAAATTCGACACGGGGAATATATTTTCTCTAGTGCCAATTCAAAACGCAATATTTTTAAGAAAATGTCATTGTCAGTCGATTTTTCGAGTGTTACTAAATTATAAAATTCGTCTCATGCAGACATCTGCGATCGACTAACTCGATTAAATTTTTGAGTCTGCTTGATTACGTCGCAATGACAGCTTAGTAGGTCTGACTGTTTATCAATCATTCGGTAATTGAAATCGGTAATGGTAGCTGACACCATTGGAGACATCTCAAGGTCACTGTAAACATCCATTATTTATTTATTTATTAAAATATAAAAATATATAGGCAAAGCGAAAACTATCAAAGGAATGAAGCGGATTTTTTTATATTTATTTTTATTTTACACATACATACATATGTATATATGTACCAACCAGCAGTATGGCTCAGTGGTAGCGTGTATATTTAGAACCAAGTGATTATTGGGTTCGATCCCGCTATACTGCTGGTTAGACTTGGATATTTATGACTCCAAGTCGATCGTTTCTTATCAGAGTTTGCCAATTTTATCTGATCATTGTTGAAACGGCTACCTGCTATTACAAATCTTCTGTATGTAATGTATGTATGTATAATTTGTAAAAATGATCTAAATCCATAGATGTCTCAATGGATTGATTCATTGATTAATTGTTAATTTTGTGTTCTTCAGCTTCTCAAAATACAGTGATTGATGTAATAAAAATGTTGCATTTTTTGTAATTTATTCTCTAGGAAGGCGCATTGGGGTCTTCCTGTCCAGCCATCCTGGTATATATCTCAGTATGTAAAATAAAATAAAAAATAAAATTTATATGTCAGGAAGGCCTAACAGGTAAACCCAATGCGTCTTCCTGGCCCGAAACATTGTAAATTTGAAATTATTAGTACTATTCAAAGAAAATATATATATATCCACTGAGACATCTATGGTTGAATTTGTAAATTTGTAGCATTTTTAGACAATGAAATTTGAGATTGCTGAAAACTCGAGATTTGCTAGAAAATGCGCAAGGTTGCCAATTTGTTAGAACCGTTTCAATGAAAATTAGATAAATTGGCAAACTCTGATAGAAAACGATAGACTTGAGAGTTACAAATCCAAGGTTTGGTCAGCAGAAACCAGTGGGATTCGAACCTGGGACTACTTTGTCAAAAGCATTATATGTTAACCACTAGTTTATGCTGCTGGTTATATGTATGTATGCTATACGTATATACTGGTATATGCTGGTTATATGTATGTACATACTGGTGCGTGGACGTGAAGAGGGGTTTTTAGGTTTGAGCGAAGACGCAGTGAGTAGGTGGTAGAGGTACATATGTTATTTTTCGCATTTATCAGTTTCAACCAGTTTCGACTGAAACAATGGATCAATCCGATGAACTTTTACATAAAAGTGTACTCAACTCAGTGAGATATATTGGTCAATTACACTGTTCGACACAAAAAATGATTCAGAGACGAGATATGACTTTTCTTATACATCTATGCCCAGTAAACACGAATCTGGTATTCTGGAATCGTTTATTTTATCGAAGTAAGCCAGTTATCAATAGAATTTTTGTTATTAATCCACAAGAATAATCGAAATATGATTTTTCTAAGTGGAATTTTATTTAATTCTCATATAAAGATAATTTAATATATTATCCCTATTAATTCAATTCAGATTCGTGTAAATACGAGTAAACACTAGTACGAGCTTTTTGCTCGCAATTTTACCGATTTAAAGTTCAGCACACTTCCAATTAACCTTTTTAAACGAAAAAAAAAATAGTGTGGTCAGAACACTATTTCAATAAACATGTTTCAATAGAAAAAACTCAATATAAAATAGTATTAAAAGTGGGAAAAAATCCCAAGTGAAAATACGTACTTTTGACTTTTGATTTGAACTGAATGACTACGTAGAGAGATTTGAAAGCTGAAAAGTACTACAAATGTAAGATAAAATACCCAACTATAGATTCCAATATTAATTTTGAACAGGAAATTGACAGATTTTGAGACATCGACCGAACAACACCAAGATATAGAAAAATCGCGCGTTTGATAAAACACATATATCTCCGAATCTTTTTATTACCAGATTCGTGTTCACTGGCCATAATTCTATAAGAAAAGTTATATCTCGTCTCTGAACCAAAAAAAAGTCGTCATTTGTCGAACAGTGTTATTAGCGTAACGTCATTAGCAGTTGAGCGCAGGTTGCTTCTAGGCTATTGAGTTCCGATCACTAATTATATGATGATTGCTAGACTACAAATGGTCGACCAGCACTGGTTGTTCAATCTCTGCGTTACAATACGTATGTATATATGTACATATACTTGTATATAATCAGGTAGTGAGTGCCGTCATTGTTCTGTATCGTCATTGCAATATATACATTTTTATACATACGAATTTACAAAATATAATATATACATATGTATATGCACATGTAAAATACACCTTCGCCTACGTATCATGTTGAATTTACATATGTCGATTTTAGTAGGTTTTATGAATTTGTGCCATCTTCTTCATCTATGAATCAAAAGAAAATTCCACTTGAACATAATAGGCAATGTAAGATTTTGCGGTAATAGCCTAATAGCCTACTGTTATGTAAAAAATGTATTATATGTATATCTGGACTCGTAAAAAAGTTGTGTTGCGTGTCGTAGATTCGCGTTTCTCCTCTCAGTGTTATCTCGCGTTTGATCCAGGTTTGCCGCATCTGCGTCCCGAACCACCATTTGAATAATAATCGCATAAGCGGCAAACCTCCGGATTTATCCCGACGCTTAATTAAACTTTCAAATGAGTCGCCTTCCAAAAACTTGAGACTTTTAATATAAGCAACGCGTCCGCTAGGAGGCCGCGCCGACAACCAATGACTTTGATGCCATTCCGCACTATGTACATTTAAACACATATATTTATTCAGAAAACATTGATAATATAATAAGTTTATAAATAGAAATACCATATTTCCGTAGCGAAATTGTTTTATTATGTTGATTTCATTTCGTACCTTTTATTTTCTTGAAATAAGAAATCGAGAGCTTCTCTATGTATTTGCCCCTTCGAATTTCACAATATGATTTGCATAGAATCTGAATATTATAATGAAACTGTTAGTGCTCCTTTCGCTCGAAATTGATACATCTATGTTTGTATAAAATTGAATGTCAGTAAATATGCATCTGTCAGTTACTTTTCAGCTAGGTACATTTCCACACCCTTTCTAATCGGGAGAAAATTTTGTCGACATTCTATTTGATACAAAATGTATCTTTGAGTGATCGAGTGTGATGTATTGACTGTTTTTATTGCCTATGCAATATATTAACAACGTAGATATATATATATATATATGCATGTATGATTTTGCAATCAGTCGAAACTACGCCAAACAAACAATGCACATACATGTGTAATTTAATCACGTTAAATCGAGTAAATAATTGGACATCAGACAGGCCATTAATTCTCCTGAATAATTTTAAATCATCAGCATTTATGTACATAATAAAAAAGAAAAATGGGAAATGGTTTTGTGAATATCATTAAAAATATAATAAATTAAAAACTTAATGGCTCAAGATTAGACCCTTGCGAAACACCAGAGAAATTGGTATATTTAATAGAAGAGCAATGATCGTATTGAATAAATTGATCAAGTAGTCATTGAAAACATGAATTTTAATATTGGAAAACTAATTTAATTCATAAATAAAATAATTTATGAATTAAAATGTTGCGATTAACTTGATCAAAGACTTTCTCAAAATTAATATAAATAACATCAACTTGAACAATTCAAGGAAAATCGTAAGAATGTTTCATAAAGTAAGTAGATTTGAAGTTATAAACGAGTTGAATGGAATTCATGTTGCTAATCAATTAAAAAATGTTAACAATGATTGTACAGAATTCCAAAAAGTATATCTGGATAATGGAAATGGGATGGAAATTTTTAATATAAGATTACCGTCCTTTTTACATACCTCCTTTACGTTTCACATGGCTTTCGTGTCAGTGGTCATTTTTATCTCTTATCCGATCGTTTTCATACTTTGCCATATTGCTCATTTTGGTCATCAATACACGTTATTATGGATTGGAGAGACTTTTGAAGTTTTCTATAAATTTTGGTTTTTCAATTTCAAAAAACCATATTCAAGTGCTTAAGTTGGGTAGAAGAAATATGGATTATGTATATACTCGTATAACATATGAAACATATGTATAACATATTTTTTCAAAATAATTAATTGGATAGAGGTCAGAATATTAAGCTAAAAATATATTATACACATAAATGAATCAAGTATGTATACATATGTATGTATGTATGTACATATGTATATGTATAACGGGATTTGGTGATAGGGGGATGTTTATCAAGAACTATGATTAGGTTAGCGTATGCCATCATACATACATATGTATTATGTACATATTTGATATGTGACTATATGTAATTCCATACATACATATCATATGTATGAAAATGTAATCATAAAATAAAGAAGCAAGTTTCAAAGCCTCTTGAACGTAGCCGGCAATGTTAAAGTAGATAATTTACATGGCAAAAATGTTGACTCGGCTTGTAGGTACATATGTACATACATACATAGATAGGTAGATAGGTCCTCCAATGTTACCCTCTTTAAAAAAAAAACAAAGATTTTTATTTTATTTTTCAGAGTGTGTTCAGAGAGCGGGAGAGGCTGCTGAACAATGAGGCGATTTAACGGTTAGCGAGCAAACCTTTTAAATTTGGCAAATACTCGTGTACGACTGTAAAAGTTTGCCGGAAGGACAATATTTGTATAAGGCCATTATCCAAATTAAACGACACAACAGTGTATGCGCGCGCACACATAAAATATTGAAGATACGAAATATATCGATTGGTTCGATAAAATTGCAAATGCCGGTGGATTTTTTTTTATTTGAATGAGAACGGAGAGGCTCAGAGAAGGATTTGGCGAGTGAAAAAATCTTGTCTCCATTAAAGTACTCGGTGTTTTCAAAGCGTTTTTTTGGCGGTTTTTTTCGCCGACGAGTTGGATAGAAAAAGGACTTGAAAAGTTTCTCAGGAAAATTTATCATCTTGTGAAAATCTTTATTTTCTCCGTTTTCACCTGCGAATTTTTCATGAATGTCTGATGAACCCCTAACTTTGGCCAGTTTTGAAAACAAAGGATGCCGAGCGAAATTGTTCTACAAATATGCCACGTTTTACATGTTTGCATGTATAATGCCTTTTTAATATTATAATAGTATGTATGTAATAAAATTGATGGAAAAATTTGGAATTTAAAAAATCAGATACACTATTAAACTCTTATTTTTATTTAAAAATTCATTGAAAGTTTTTCTATTTATCAAGAAAAATTATATTTATATATGTAAAATACGTCAAAACTGTATTGAAAATCTTATAACTATATAAACAAGAAAAAGGATTTACTGAATTCTCAATCTGTTAATGTATATGAATACCCTACCATTTACTCTCACTACTTGAATTATAATCGTGTTTGTATAATTGAAAATTCATAAGTCGAATGCCGTCTATAAATTTGAAATTTATCAAGAAAAGGGAGAGACATTGAAAGAGGGCGGTCAATATTGAGTGACGAAATAGGTTTACGTCATAATAAAAAGGCTCAGACTAGATCAAAGGCTGATTTTCAACCTCCCTAATATTTTTTCGTTCATTGCCTCCCACTCCCCCTCATCCCATTTTTGCGTTTTGGCCCGAGGCAATGCGGCCCCCAATTTCGCAACCCCTTCTATATATTTATTAGGATCGTTTGCTCTCTTTGTCGATTGATTACAAGATACCAGTCAGAGCAGATGTGCACAAGCGTATCGTTGACATCATTTCAATACCGGTACATTGCTTTTGCAAATTAACTCGAGTCTGCGCTCCGAGTTCATTTATATCAATTTTAATTCCGAAAATTAATAATTGTGCAAAGCTCGCGGGAACATCTTTGCGTCGGATTTACACAAGTGCAATTCGTTCTGTGCGAACAGTGCAAGTGCCCTCACTTTATCTTCAAAGCGCAGCGAGCAAATTCACTTAGGCAAATATTTGCTAATAAGAAGAATGCTACTGAAAAGTACGTAGACGTTGGAGGTTGATGCGAGGAGGTGAGGGTGGACGTAAAATTCCCTTCAACCCTTCTCTAATAACCAACCCTTCTAATGCAGGACTGCTTTCTAGTCGAGCGGTATAAATCACAAACTCTCATTATATTTTAATTATCAACTCTCACGAGTTCACGGGAATCTAAGGGAGAAATGGTGTGGTAGGGTGGTTACAACCCTAAGAAAATAATGAATCATAAAATTGCAAATTTACACCGTGTAACGTATGTTTTCTCATTTAGATTAGATACAGTAATGCATATATTACTATCAAAATATATGAATTATTTGAATCTTGCTAATTTCAAGATTTATAATATTTAATCACGTAAAACAATATTATAGACAAAATACGATTCCACGAACTATATGAGACGCTAAAATTGAAAGTGGCATGAGTCCAATTTTTGAGAAATATCTCGCAAAACATTAAATATAATATTTTGCGTTTGACAATATTTAAAAATACTAGTGGCCTGTTATACGTATATTTTGCTTTTCCAAGATTTTGTACATATCAAATTAAAATAAGTGATAGCAATTTGTGAATTAAGTCAAACAGAAATAGTGTTTTCTGAACTGAAAATTGGACTTCCGCCGCTTTCAAATATTATATAACGATTCACATAAACGGATGGGATGTTTTTATGTGGCGAGTGCATGAACAAGTATGGAGATTTCAAAAAAACGAATTTTAGAATTATCAAGAGTTATTATATCGATTTCAATTTCGATTTCAGTACCAATTGCCGATTCCTATGTCAGTTCCGGATCCGATTCTTATTTCAGTTCTGATTCTCGATTCCGATTTCAGTTCCAATTCCCGATATCTATTTCAGTTCCGGTTCGTGATTTCTATTTCGGTTCTGACTTCAGCTACGATTGCGAATTAGGGCGAAAACACACAGAAACCACTCGTTGAAATATCAACGGGTACATCACTAGTATAAGTTATACTAGTGTTATACTATTATACTAGTGTTATACTAGTTATACTGTATAACAATAGTTCACTATTATGTATGTACATATATCCATACATTGGTATTTTATCAAACTGATATATGTATGTCCAGATTTCTTGAACATTTTATTAAAATCATATGATAAAAATTTTATGAAATCAAGAATCACTCATTTTAATTTCAAATTATACAATTGACCACATGAAAGTTTCACGCGTAAACATGTATTCGACAGTGAAAAAAATCCTAAATCGCACCTTATACTTTTATGAGGGTAATTTTAAATAATATTATTATAGTTAGTGAAAGTACTTTGAAATGGTGCTAGTGTAATTTTTGCCGGGGAAAAATCAGGTCAAATTTGCACGACCAAATAGCGGGAGGCTGTCGTACACACTCATAAAGTCGACGTGCACTGGGAATCTCTTGCGTATACGCATTAACAAGCTTCCAACGTCGAATTTTTCTTTTCAACGAGTCAAAAAATGGAAAAAATACTCACAAACGACACTGTATTATACACCTTGGCATGTATACGTATATGTCTGTGCCTGAGGCGTTCATAACACCCAATCCCGGAAGGGTTGTAAAAACTGCCGGGCTAGATAAAGCTCGCGCTACAATTGCCCGGAAGAGTGCGTAAAAGTGTTCACCTAAGCACATTACGCTTCTTCTTTTTTTATCAGCAAACATTGTAGCCGTGTTATGGGGGAACAATTTTATCTGTGAAAGGTACCGGGTGCATGGTGGCCACGGAAGGGGGTGCGATGGGGGGGTGGGTGGAGGGGGGGTGGGTGGAGGGGGGGTGGTCGGAGTGTTAAGGCTTTCGAGGATGCGAAAAGTAGCGCAATAAAAGCGTCGCAAAGTTGAAGAGTTAAAATAATTTAGAAGCCTCCCGGCGTGGATAAGACAACTCCTCGGATTGTACGGGCACAAATGACCCGGATTGTTTAAACTTCGCGCTAAGCATTATCTTCAAGCATTTTGGGGCAATGTTGTTCGTAATCTATTCGACCGTCATGCTCGCCCCTTGCAATATCATTTTTAGTATCGAGAGAGGGTAGGTTTAAACTCACGCCCGAGGTGCAGGGGATGCAATTATAAAAATACTCTCATGCAAGATGCACCTACCGTATTTCAGAGTGTATCAAGCACCTACGTATGCACATTTTAATACATGTTATATATGTGAGCACTGAAGCGGCAAGCCATACGTTCATACATATATACATATATACTTACGTATATAATAATATATATATAAGGTAATATTTTCTAATTCCTAATATATTGTGTATGTACATATAATAAATTTGAAGTCATGAGATGAAAACTGGATTATCATAAGGAAATCTATTTACATATCTATAAAAATACCCATTTTTACATACTTACATACCTCCTTTACGTTTTACTTACGATTACAATTCAGGAAAAAGTTTGCCTCGTATCCGATCGTTTTCATACTTTGCCATATTGCTCATTTGGGTCATCAATATAAGTAAATGGATCCTCCACCATTACGATGGTGCAAAAATATCGTGTAAGACGCGTTTGATATCTGCCCGGTGAGATAGTCGTTGACGTTTATCCATCGTTTGTTTATAAGTTTTAAATATAGATGGCGGTAGTAAAATAAAATTATTGTTTTTATTCAAAATAATAATTTTATATACAAATTAAAGAAGAGGTATTTTTTTAAAAAACTTTTTTTTACAAATACATATGTAGTTTTTTTAACAAGACATATATTGTAAACATTGTACATACGTATTATTCAAGGTCAAATACAAACATCGCTAATCAAACATTACAATCATCATAGAATCATAAGTATGTATACATAAGTAGGAAACGGACATGCTTGTTAAATAATGATACTAGTAAAATCTGATTAGCGTATTCATAATAAATCGACAAGCTACAATGATTGCTGAAAGGATATATGTATATAAGCAGGGCCGCCGAGAGGAATCCTAGGCCCTATGACGAATAAAAAAAATCTTATATCGTAGATACATATGTATATTTTTAATATGCGAGAAATCTATCATAACTATTAAAAAATACTTATATGTTGCTTGTTATTTTTTGAAATAATTGAATAAGAAAGATAATATGTATGATGTAACAGGTACGATTTCCAACACGGGCCCCTCGAGTAGTCCGGGCCCAGGAATTTTACCCCGGCTCCCCCCCCCTCTCGTTGGCCCTGTACAAATGTATGTGAATATATATATATATATATATATATATATATATATATATATATACATATATATATATACATATATATATATATATATATATATATATATATATTATTATTTAAAAGTTTGACAGTACCCTTCTATGCTGTCTTCGGAAATGGCAATGGATTTTCAAATTCGTTCACATGATAAATACTGGTCGATTCGTCATCGAAATGAGTAATCCTTCCTGAGGATAAACTCTTATACGTATCGAAGCCTGATTGATGATGACATTACGAGATCTCTGATTGATTTTTCCCCCACATAATATATAACCTTGTATTTGCTACGTAGTAATGATTTCAAAGTATAGTTCCAGTCATTAACGTAACAAAAAAATAATCGTGCCATTTTAACGACGTAGAATCAGACTTTCAGAAATCGTTATTATAATGATCACAATTCAAATTAAAGTCCGAGTACTTTGTTGGAGTGTTTCATTATTGAGACTTGTTCTCGGTTGAACGTCACGTAAATGGAATAAATTAAAAAAATCAATTTGGAAAGTTCAATAGCTGAAGTGGAACATTGGCTTATCTTTCTCATTCTACGTCGAAAATATAAAAGTGTTAATTATCTCTCTTTCAATTTCAACTGAGCGAAGTGAATGAAGCCAAGAGTGAAATTTATCAGAGCGAAAAGGGCGATTTCATTAATCAGACGAAACAATACATCCGAGAAAATAAAATTGACGTAGATAAGATATACTGATGAAAACATATTTCTGTTTCAAAGTTGAAGCTGGTTAAATCCTAGGGTGCGTATTGTCAGCTGTCGGTCTGAAATCTTTGCGTTTCCCGCCATGTCTTTCCCATTCTCTAATATACATACATATATATATATATATATATATATATATATATATATATATATATATATATATATATATATATATATATATATATCTCTCTCCTTTTCTCCCGGCGCTTAATTAAAACACAAGTCGCTAAGGTCGAGACCGGTTCAAAATTTAATATACACTCGGTAATGTCTCCTAAGCCGGCCCTGAACGTCGTCTGGGGAGGAATCCTGTGAGGTATTTAATAAGTGTATCATCGCACCCTCCTCTTCCTTCTCCTTCACTTCTGCAACCTACCAAGTTTCCATACACCTTTCTGAATGCGCTCGCATTCTTGAGAGTGACCTATCATGGAGGTGAGATAGCGCATGGTATTCGACCGTTCAATCAACAATCAAGGTGAGTATATTTGGAACACTCGCTAAGTTTCAATATATCTAAAAGTGGTAATTTGTATGTAAGAAAGTTTGTAATTTGAACATGCGGAGTGAGGGGTTAGCGAATTTGCATAGTGTGTATGAGTGGAGGTGTTTGTGTGGTACCTAGTATGTAATTGTAAATGAGGCACTTGCTCTTTAGCAGGCCTGACGTATAGATGAGAAATAAAGGCAGTTCGACCAAGTCCACGTATATCATTCAGAACCCTCTCATCCTAATCCTACATGTATGTATGTATACAGGAACTTACCAATGTAGGAGCGAATTTCAGTTTTTCATCGGTGGACCTAGTGAAAAACTTTCTTGGTATCAAGTGAACGTTAAAGACTTTTTTTTATTGATTTTATCAATGTCCTGTGCCTTCAAACAATCGATTTATCTCTACAAAAATTTCGAAAAAATTGGATTTTTTCATATATCTATTTTTAAAAAATAGTTAAAAATTTTTAAGTATTAAAAAAAAAAATAACACTTAATATTCACTTATTGAATTTGTTTGTTTGGGTTGATTATGTTAAGTTTTCAATGATTAACGAGAATTCAGTCACCGTTTCGCTAAAAAGTCCCCATATTTATATGTACAAAATGACGGGTTTTTGTATGGGGGAAGCGATATTTTCAAAATATCGTCATTTTTTTCATGTTCCCGTGATTATTTTGGAAATGAAAATCGATGTGAGCTACCTTGGGCATATACTTTTAATTTGAACACAAAAAATATCGAAAAAAATACGAATTTTATGAAATAAGCCAAATGACCTATTTTGATGCGAAATGTCATGTTTTGCGTCAAAACAGGTCATTTTGGTATTCTTATATTTCATTTAATTTTTAATTTTTTTGTTGTTTTCATATTAAAGGTATATTCAAAAAAAGCTCTCAATGACTTTAATATTCAAAATAATCACGGGAACATTGTTAGAATGATAATTTTCTGAAAATAATGCTTCTCCCATACAAACACCCATTGTGATTTGATTTTTAAATGCTTTTTATTATTACAAAACTATGTTCACAATACATCTATTTTAATAGCTACTGATCTACTGATCATTTTCTATTTTACTATTTAATTTCATTTGCTTAGTAATAATAATAATAATTATTATTATTAACATTATTCTAATGTTAATGTACGGCATAATAGGAAAAAGAGCTCAAAAACCTATTTACAATTATGTACACCCATTGTGAGCGCAGCGCGCTTTGTATGGAGACTTTTATGAGCAAAACGGGGACTTTTAATTCTCGTTATTCAGCCAAAACTAATCATAAATTACTCATTTAAAATAAAATAGATTACTGTTAATTGTTTTTTTTTTAATAATTTAAAAACCAAAACTATTATATGAAACGAGATATTAAGCGAATAGAATCCCAGAGACTATGTGACCGTTCAAGGGTTATCTGTTAACGGATTAACTAAGTGCTTGCACTTACTTCCAGGATTATATCTGGACTCTAAGTGCATTTAGGCTAAACAATGACCGTTATTAGTCCTTTCTCAGAATCGGTACGGGGAAACCCAATGTCGTGGAAATACATATCCGAATACGTGACTATACAACAGGTAAACAGATTAGACGTCCTGAGAGATCTACCCTTTAAAAGGCGGTACGTAGGTGATATCATGTCATTCTGGATTGAGCACTGCCAGTGCGTGTATCTCCTTAATCATCAATAAATGCTGTGAAACGACTGGTGGCCTTTAACTTGGATCCTCCACCCACCCCTACGCAACAATATGAAAAAAAAACCTATTTTTTTCAAAATTTTGGTTTTATAAATCTTATTTATTTTATTTTATTTAAATAGGCACACATACAGAATAAAATATAAAAAGAAAGTTGTATAATGAGACAAAAAATAATAATAAACATAAATAAAAATATAATATTCCATTTACAGTGAGCACCACATGGTGATATAAAAAAGTAAAATTACAAAAACATCAAGATTTTAAAAAAAAGAAAAGAAACAGATAAAGAAAAAGATACAGATAAAGTAAAAAAGAAAAAGAAAGACTATAAGGGTGAAGAAGCAAATCAACCACATATTATTTTCTTCACCTTTGTCCTAAAAATACTAAAAGAGTCTCTAAAGAGGTCAGGACAATCATCTAAGCTATCGTAAATACGGCATATACGAACGATTGCACTATTGAAAGAGGTGTTGCTTTGACAAATAGGTGGATACAAAAGATTTGTGCATCTGGTGAATCGGGCATTAACGTTAAAATTAATCTCGCTTAAAACAGACGTGTCAAGAATACCATTAGCAATCTTATATAAAATTAACAAATCAGAAACCCTTCTACGCTGAGACAAACTTGCAATATGGAAAAAAGAAAGTCTGTCATTATAAGATGGTAACAGTTTTTTAAGACCAGTCTTATAGGATAAATGGCGCAGAAAACGCTTCTGGATTGTTTCTAAGTGCTCAATGTGAGTTTGGTAATAGGGAGACCATATGATTGAGGCATACTCCATATTACTACGAACTAAACTGTAATAGAGTAGAATCAGAGTATGGGGATTCTTAAAGGGCTTCGCAACTCGGCAAATAAATCCCAATAGTTTATAAGATTTAGTAACAATATGATTAATATGTTCATTAAATGATAGTTTGGAATCTATAAGTATACCTAAGTCTCTGGCACAATTTTTTGCTGTAAGATCTACGTTATTAATATTGTAAGTAAAGTCAATTAGGTTACGATTTCTGGAAAGTGTCATTGAGAAGCATTTAGAAATATTGAGATGCATAAGGTTTACATTACACCATTCAGATATTATATCAATGTCGGATTGTAATTTTAAGCAATCCGACTCACTATTGATAGGATGGAAAACCTTAAGATCAATCGATTGTTTGGAGGCACAGGACATTGTATCAACGATTTTTTTTTTAATTTAATGTTCCTTTGATATGACGAAAGTTTTCCATTAGGTCCATCGATGAAAATTTAAAGTTCACATTTTTCGCTCCAGCCTAATGAACATATTTAATAATTTATTTATGTAAATAGTATCGATCGATTAGGAATGGATCTGAATGTGACTTTGAAATGTTAAGATATACTTAACTACATATATCTAAATAAAGCGCATAAATGAACTTGGGAAGAGAGGTACATTTTAAATGAAATTTACGAAGTATGCACCTGTGTACATACATGTGTATATATTATATGTGCATATGTATGTAAATAAATATATAAAAATGAGAAACTTTTGACCAATAAAATGGAAAATTTCTATTGAGTGGTTATCCGCTTCGGTGCGTCAACTTTAGCCACCCTTCTAGGAGATTTATAGGTGCGCGTGGCGAGAACAAAACGTCCATGAATCAATACAAACTGTAGCTGAAAAAAGAAAAATAATAAAATACGCTCGTGTGTATATAATAAAGCGTATGAACGGATTTACGGTGTGCGAACGCCTCGTAAATCATACGGGAGAGCCGTAGAGGGTACTCTTCTTCGTCCTTCGCTCCCCGAACTGCTGAGAGTTGTTGGTTTGGCTTTAAGGTCTCGATTCAAAGCCCTCGAAGCCTTCGAAAAATTTGTC
The DNA here is from genome assembly GCF_051622035.1 of Arctopsyche grandis. Lineage (NCBI taxonomy): Eukaryota > Metazoa > Arthropoda > Insecta > Trichoptera > Hydropsychidae > Arctopsyche > Arctopsyche grandis. Next base: position 17,520,354 of record NC_135358.1, read on the forward strand.
CGTATTGACACATGGTGGTAACGGGTCTGCGTTTTATTAACGTCCACCATCTTGTGTCGATTTTGATTGATGTTTTCGGATTCGTGAATAGAATCGAAGACGCCACTCTATTCCGACCTTACACATGTACATATGTACATATGTATATATGTATGTGCAATGTACATATGACATTACGTGAACATTTTAAGCATCATATTTTTAGATAAATCTACAGCTTTTATTTGGAACTTATGTATTTAATATTAGCATTGAGAATACTATAGATATAATATTTTTAATTCGGGTTGTATTTGGATGCTAATGAAATACATATCATATTTTTTTATCAAACTATGATATTACCACTGATGATGTGATCAAAATATGTATAAGCATAAGTGATTTTGGATGTGTGTATGTATAATATGTATAAAAAAAGTTTAGTTGAAATTTATTTCAGAATTAATCGAAAAAAACTTTTTCCGAGTCATTAAAATTTCTGCACCACCGACTTTGACTTTGTACACTAATCTGCTCTCCACAATATACATACTATATATGATATGTAGATTCAAGTAAAAATATAATACTGGATTTGGAGGAAGATAAAGTGAAATATACGGTATATGTATGTACATATATTCATTTTGAAACAACCTGTGAAGTCATGTACGGACGGCGAGCAGGCGCAACTGTCATCACGTCGATCTGACAGTCTATTATGATGATTTAGTCAATGAATAAATTCCTCAAGCGTTTTGTCGAAAACATTTTTTTACTTTAAATTCAAGCTAAACCTCGTATGTTGGTAAGATAAGGCGTTCGGAAAAGTGGAATTGGATCAAAATTAGCTCTCAAATTTGTGCCAGGTAAAAAATAATTTGTTTGTTTTAGAAGTTGGTGATGCCTTGAACGTGGAGGAATGAAGAGAAAATGTAGAATCTCAACTTAATGAATCGGCACATCAGTTATTTTAGAAGCAAATAGAAATAATGTTATAAGTTTTGGCAATATAATTTAGAAGGGTTAATTTGTTACTAGATTAAATAAAAGATCTGAAAGATGAATGTTTGTTTGTTTGTCTTCTATGCAAATCTTTCAATTTATTTGGAGCTGCCAAATTTGAACCACATAGTTCTCTAACGTAGATTGCAAAACGGGTTGGAGCATATATTTAAGAAGTTTTATATTGCATGTATAAACGTTCTTGAAAAAGTCATATCCTTGACTTTCAGGCGCTCGAGTAATGCTGGAAAATTCAGATGAATTAAAATATAATAAGATAACGCATATTAATTTATATATGTATGTATGTATTTCTTTACTCGAATACACATAGAAATAGGATGAAATAGGCACATTTACTAGTTAACATATGTATATATGTATAATTGCATTACCTGGTCATAATTGCCGAATCATAAATAGCTAGTAATGATTCTCAACGTCAATTTTGGTAATTTTTCCTAATTAATTATACGGATTTGGTGACGCCACTGTACAGGAAATGTGTCAAACGTATCGATTGCACTCACTCGATTATACGAAACTGACCCAGTGTGCGATTCGACATGTGTAAAATAACTGTTTAGATTTGCATGCGAGGGGGTTAATGTCGCCACCTGGCGCTATCACACGTCGCACGAGGGTTAGCGTTTCACTGCTACGAGGAGGCAACCAGGGGGAGGGTTTTCTCCACCCTTACCCAAACTCTCCCCCCCCATCTCGGTGATTTATAACCGGTCGTCGACAATAAACTGTTATCGCCCACCTCTGATTGCAGTCCGAAAGGTAAAAACGTCGTCACTTTGGTGCGGCTAACGTGACAGGAAGCGGCCGCTGACAAATGACCCCAACGGGGACTCTGACCTTTTTATTTATTACCCGACTTTTTTTATTTTATTCCGCCACGGAGGGCTGGTCGAGAATTTCCGACGAGGCGAAATTCGAATTAACCGGTCGGCGGGTGCGGTGAAAAATAAAAAAAGTAAACCGTTCCGGTTTTTGGCGGATTGACGTTTGACGTGGCGCTAATTAACGATGGACCAATCGATGCTCTCATCAGTGATAAAAATCCCACGCACTTCGACCGTAAAATAGTCTTGTATATAAAGCTGTATGTTCGATATTATGTTGATTTTATATAAGGCAAACATAAGACAACGAAATACAATCATCAATTTCATACATACAATGTATTTACGGTGTATGCTATTATTTCAGCTTTAGTAAAAAATATAGCCGCTTAAAATATAACTGCTCATTCCATAAACATTATTAAAAGCTTAAGATATATATATATACGATAAAATAAAATCCATATTTATACGTTATTTAAAAGAACAAATATAAAAAAGATAATTATGGACGCGTGAATAAATTCTAACGAATTGTATGTAAGCCCTACGATCTTGGGAATTAAGTTCTTCCAAAATCCATCTATGGTCTAAGTTAGAGCACTGGTTTTTATGTTAAGTTTAGAAGGAAATTTGATATATATATATATATATATATATATATATATATATATATATATACACATATATTTAGTTAAAAAAACATAAAATGAAATTTACAATTTTTTATTTTAATTCAACGCCACAGGTGAAATATTTTTCAATATATAGCCACTTAAAAAAGTATAAAAACGTGAACTTGTTTTTGATAATTCGCAAATATGATTCATGAACTTTATGTATAAAACAATAAGTAGTAAAATACCGAAAAGTCGATTATTCTATTCAACATGATATTATAGTTGTATTAATTTAATGGATAAATATTTGTTTTAAATGTGCCGAAAAATATGTACCTAATATTTATATACGTTCTAGAAAAGAAAAAAAAATTTTTTCTTGGAAGGAGGGGAGGGGGGGGGGGGTTGCGCATGTGCTTCGTAAAAAAATCTTGACTACGGCCGTACAATAATACAGCTTGTAAGCTATAATTTTTGTATGAATTCAAAATCTTAGTAACATATATTTTAGTATGAATCAGTAAAATTTGAAAAAATTGGCTCGTGTGGGACTCGAACCCACAACCTCCTGTCTGTTATACTAGTCTGGCGCTCTAACCTATTGAGCTAACGAGCCCACGAGAATTGTGGCTATGACAATAATACATATGTAAATCGTCGAAGAAATAAAAATAAAATAAAATAAAGTTGTAATTACTAATTTAATATAATGACCATAATTCGCACGCCAATAATGTACTTTCATTCTTATTTCGAAATAATTCTGTATACACTCGACACGATAAATGCATACAAGTCCGATGCCATGTTTAAATATAAACGAAATAATTGTCACAAAATTTGAATAATTAATTTAAAGTCGTATATTTAAAATGTGCACGTATGTAATATATGTATACGTATGCATGTTATATATATGTATATACACTGCCGATGTTTGTATGTAATATATACACTGCACGTTTCAAATGATTCAAATTTATATTAGATATATTATTTATATTAATTGTGGCACGTTAATTTATAATTGGAATACAAATAAAATTGATTGTCTATCTCCGTCTAGTTGTGGGTCGGTCGAACAATGCGGTTGTAAGTTTTTGAATTACGTTCACCGGAATCAAAACAGTAAATTGAATACCGCAACTATTCTTGGCGTCGAGATTGGGCGGGTTAAACTTTAACTTTGGTCGGTCAAAGTCAACACAATGGTCGCATATAATTTAAATGGCAACAAGTTGCCGATTCGAACCGAATTATACGAGCCCCAACGACGTTCCGGATTTTATATTCGAACGTTTTTCGTTTTGTTTTTCCGCTTATCCGAATAGCTGCCGGTTTTATCCGGTGTTTTCTATTGAAATTTTCCGTGCAAATTTTTATCTAAATTGGCCGTTACTTAATAATTTATGTAGTTGCATGCGAAATTCGATTTGCACAGCTGAATTTGATTAAACCAATTTCGCCGCTCCGCTACACTGAAGCGCCTGCCAGCTCGAATTCATGCTTATATTAAAACTTTATCATCGCTAATGTGTTTACTTTAATCTGTGCTAAAATATCAAATTAAAAATGCTCGTACACTTTACGAGATAATATCATTTTGAATTTTGTACAATATCACATTCAAGATTAAATTTTCCACTAGATTTTTGTTTAATAGTCCGGATAAATGCTCCAGGCTTCTTATTATTACATTAGTTTATCAACTCTTTAAAACTTTCAAGCATGTTGCTTTCAAATTATAATAAAGCACGGCAAATACGTTTCATATTATTTAATAAAGCAATAACGTACCTACACTTTTATAAAGGCATCTTATAAAAAAATTGATCCAATAACAAATTCAATCCATTTTAAATTTCACCGTTCAATTTTCATCACAGAAAACATTCAAATAAAAAAAATATATTGCACGTCTTCATGGACTATTTAGAGTCGTAAAAATCAATTTAAATATAAAGAAATCCAATATTTGATAAACTGAATAGAGAGACAGAAATAGAATATAATGGATTTGCTTCTATCACCAAAGTGCAGTTTATTTACGAATTGCATCCAATCATACGAGATGTATTTCGAGGAATATAAAATGTTTTCATTTATTTAATTTATAAATATTATATGCGGACATAGGCGCACACAAGAACGAGTACAAAAAGAACGTTGAAAGGGCACGAGAGCTGAGTTACGAAGGTGAAGTATGAAATATTCACAGCGTCGAGAGGTCCTTTATGGGAGAGGGCTGGTGCAGGACCTCTACATACATTTTCCCGAATATAATATAAAATAAGGATTTTAATATATGAGTCCAGCGCAATATATTCGGATGTCAACTGCGCACCTCCGCTGAATAATAAATCACGGTCTCTCTTACTTCAAAACATTCGCGCGCATATTTGAGCGACGGCGACCCACGTAGGACTACTGTCGAGACGCCTCTCGAGTTGCTAATAGTTTAGCCTGAAAGGACCAATGCTCACCGTTGTCGGTCGAGATGTTAAATCGTATATATGTACATATGTATGTACACTGTGACTAGGGAATCCAATCCCGGGCATTATTCGATACGTATGAATCTCGGGATTAGTAGATAAAAGTAATCCCGAAAAACTCGGGATTGATCATTTATTTTGAAATCGATATTTTTTCAAATAACGATATCTAACGGAATTCCCCAACACTCACCAGCACGAGGCAATAGAGTACTTTATTTTGGACATAACCTCTAATTATGATCAGTGTATGTATTTAAGAAAGGAAAAGCAGCAGTTTAACAGGAGAAAAATCCTGTTATTTCAAGGTATAGTCTTATTAAACTATATAAACACTTAAGACATATTTATATTGAAATATCTTAAACATAGTTGTTTCACCCAGAATCAGCATTAAATTATGCAATAATAAAAAGATTAATGACATGCGAACCCAAAGTTCAAAACTACCATCCTCATGTCCATAATAATAAAGGAAATGGTGTTATATGAAAATAGAGGCTCATAGGGTCATCACCTCGAACTAGGATTTAAATATCTGATGACGATAACTCCATTGAGTGTGGAGGTTGAGGGTGCATTTTATCGATGCTTTAATATTACACTCGCGAAACATTCGATGCTTTAATATTACTTCGGGTATTATTTTCAAAATAATATTTGAATTCCTTAGTGTTTTATAATTATATTTTCTTAAATAAATAAATAAAATTATTTCACTTTCACATTATTATTTACCCTATTAGACCTTGCATTTCTAAGATTATACATATGTACATACATACATATATTATATTAAAAGTAAATGTTATACATATGAACTAAATTATATTAGTCATTTTTGAACAAATTTATCTATGTACATTCTTAAATACATTCTTACAACTTATTCTTAAGCACATTGGTCCTGGTATCCTGGATCGCCTAATTGTAATCCCAAAATCTCAGGTTGAAAAAATTTGGGCTCGGGAATAATTTCCTTAACTGTTACTGCGTTTTAAAATTGATTGGGACACGTCAAAATAGGGATATTATATTTTACACAGTGTGAACCATATGTAGTTTAAGGTCAGTCGTTCCAGTTACATATATTCCAGAATAGTTTGTTTGAAGTGTTCCTGTGTCGAGGTGATGGCGCCTCGTTGAAATAAATTGGATATTATCTTCCCGTGGAATGCCGGTCGGTCGGGACCCTTTGATTCGGCAACTTTGGAGCGAAACCTCGTATTTCGCGAAATTAGATTTTCTCGTTTTCCGTTCGTTTTATGCGTCAACGAGCGATTCGTTAACGCATTATAACGACGTAGGAAGTGTTTTCCCGTGTAATTTGCGACATTCTTCTCCTTTTCCGGACCTGACGCCATATTACGCGTCAAGTCGGAGTAATTAAAGGTTAATTTAATTATATGGTGAATATGTATGTAGATTTGTAAATATGTATATCAAGACTATCAAGTCTGATCTACAGAGGAATGCATCACATATGCGCGTAGCGGACATAATTTATAAAATAATAGTATACATACATACTGTTATGTACCCCGCTTATCACTCTAGTTCCCACAATGTCAAATGTACTTTTCACACGCTCATATACGTGAATAACAAAACTATAAAAATTCCTGTAATAGGATATTCAGATAACACAGGAATGTGCCCAGCCCATAAGATAACAAATCATTTATATAGATCGCCATTCGATCGCATTAGTCAGTCATCATCATCGACTCCGAGAGTGACAGTATTCATCATCGACTCTGAGAGTGACAGTCGTCATCATAAAGACTCCGAGAACGCGTCCGCAAATAACGGTCAGCATAGCAGCAGAATAAAGTGAACGAAAGTTAAAGTTATAGTGAAATAGTTCTACGTGCCTCCTATTATAAAAGTCATCTTTCCATAATCTATCGTTTTTCGAATATATCTATAATATAAGATAAATGTAACATTTTAATAATAATAAAGAAATTTGGTTAGTTAACCAAGTAGTAAATAAAAATTAAATAAATATTTTCCTGGAACGTGACAATACATATGTACATACATACATACATACATACATACATACATACATGTATTTGCAAAGAAAGAATGCAGGCACATTAACATTTTTCTGAAATTGAACTCGTCATCATCGCAGTATGGCTCAATTTATATGTATATGTTTTTTTTATATGAATAAGAAGAATAATAATAAAGCATGTATGTGTGTACGTTAAATACATATACAGTGAAAGTCTCAGAATTGGGGTAAATTACTCACATCTGGGTTAAAATGAATATGGGATGCAATGAAGACTTGACTACTTACATACATACATATATCATACATCGGTCTCCGTGACGAGACAGAATGTTAAATTACAGAAAACGCAAATATCGGAAGGCAAAGATCGAAAATCGAAAGATCTTAAGTCGAAAGATCAAAAAAAAAATGGTGCATGGTAAAAATGGTGCATGTTCCTCTTGTTCCTGTTGTATCCTGCTCGCGCAAATTAAGTGAATATGTACGTGAGTATGTACCGTTTACCATGCACCATTTTTTTTTATCTTTCGATTTTCGATCTTTGCCTTCCGATATTTGTGTTTTCTGTAATTTAACATTCTGTCTCGTCACGTAGACCCATCCGATACTATTAATGTATGTATACAGTCCAAGTGTATATATAATTTTCTCATGAACATATTAGTTTGTTCATACACGAAACATTATGGCCAGTTATAGTGTACACAAAAGAACAAATTGACAAAATTGTTAGTTTCATCATTCGCAAACTATTAGGAACAAGTTTTAGTATTCTCAACCTCTTTTCTTATCATCTACATATGTTTGCGTATATACTTGTATGTAAGTGGATTTACGCCACTTAAAACATATAACAGCTCATATGTATACATATTCAAAGAAATGTATTTGAACAATAAATCAGATATGAAAATAAAGTATCATAGAAAGTGATTCTCTCGAATGATTACCTATAGACAAAATTTTCTTTTTCCAAGTTTTGGCCTAAAAATTCCAATGAATTGAGTTCCGACTTTGGGATATCTGTTTTAAAAGCGTGAAATTACACACATTAAATACCATGAACCGTCATATACATTAATTACATACTACAAATTTGAATTAAACAACATAATATTAGGGGGTTGACTATCCATCCGGTGAAGCTTGATTTTTCAGATGCTATTATATGTCAGTAAAATGGCTCGGTGGTTTCGTTTACGTTCAGCCAGGACTTCCTTCTTCTACTGGGGCTTCTTCTTCCATAGATCTTTGAATAATAAGATGCAGGAGTTAATACTTCTCAAGGATATCTTATTATGTATCCAAAGTAGCATTAAGTATATACATAGCTGGTAGCATTGGATCTTATAAAATCACATTTTGTAAAATCAACTGCAGCATAGCTCGTTTAGGCTAGCTCATGGCTTCTAACCTAACCTAACCTCTATCACTGAGAGGTTGTCGGGTTCGATCCCGTGTGCTCTTTATGTACATACATACATATACATACATATGTATATAATATATAATTTCATTATGTAGTGTTTTTATTTTATTTTTCATACATATGTATATACCAGGAAGGCCTAACAGGTAAACCACACTGCGCCTTCCTGGCCAATTACAAATATTGCAGAATTTTTTTTTATATTACATAAATCGCTCAATTTCGAGATCCTGTAAAATTAACGAGACATCTATTGATTTAAACTTGCACATAAATCATATTCAAATAATGGTGGGAACTGTTTCAACAATGAAATCAGATAAATAGGCAAACTCTGTTAGGAAAAGATCACTTGGAGTCACAAATATCCAAGTCTGACCAGTAGTATTAAAGATTATACTCAGAATAAATTCTTTTCAATCGAGGTCACATACAAAGTTAGTTTCTTTCTCAGTCATACAATTAGAAGTTGCGTGTCGATGCATTTAGTTGCGTGCTTTTGATCGTTTAACATTATTACCGTCTACATTTTTACACTAAGTACAGTAGCATTAAAACGAAGAAAAACACCCCCATACAATATTATAATCGATTTTTAATGTGCGACAACTTTCACAGGCGTTATCGGGGAAGATTTGCACGTTCAACAATAGCCCCGGTAAACGTGTGCGATTACACGGTATTTTAGGTCGAAGGATGGGGAGGAGGGGGTGGCGATGAAAGATGTAAAAATGAAATATCTTTCGAAATGAATATTGTCATTCATCAAAGAAGATTGATGCGACCGTGTGAATGGCGGACAGAATTACATAATGGCAGGGATGAAGTGTTGCGGGCAGATAAAGAGGGCCGCCTCGCTGAAAGGGATCAAGGGGCGGCAAGAGGGCCGTAACGGCTCATTGTATCGGAGGTATTGTCGGCAGTAACGAGTTGTCACATCTCACCGGGACGATGAATACGTTATCCCGAGGTGCGGGTCCCGGGACAAGCTGACAGCCCAGAGGAGCACCCTCTTCAAACCGGGAAACCTCACAACGTTTGATGGCGACGCGTCTTTTATGCGCAAATATTGCAAGGGAATCAAGAGCATTGTGTCAACTATTCAAATATTCCAGTTATAAATGTATCGCGTTTATTGCACCCTTTGATTCGAATCATAGTTGTCCACTAAATACTTATATGGAAGTTGTATCAATCAAACTGTCATCAGTGTTTCAAAAGCTGGCACCCCTTTATAGAATTATGTAAATATGTATAGATTTTACCGGTCTACATATATTCCAATTGTTATGTAGTATGAAATATAATAATTCTAACAACAAAAATGAAATGTAAGGCCCGAACAGGTAAAGTTGGATGCGACGATGGCATCGACGAATTCTTCTGTGAAGTCATCACGTGAGGGTCGACAAAGTAGTCAAAGTCAGTCAAAGTGCATGTGTATGTACATGCAAATAATGCCTCACTGGTATACATCACGGTCGTCTCCAGCCGTAATATGTTATTTATTTAAGTCGAAGTTTGGACCATTGTGGCGTAACAGAGTCCCTAATGCGCCACAATCAATGGTTGAAAAAATGCAGATATGAAAAAAAATATATATATCTCCAGACAATTATGCGTAATTTTAACTGTGCGGGCAATCATCAAATGATGGTATCTACCACGCAAATAATTATTAGGGACATAAAATCCCAACTGTTTCAGCGACGATAGGGATGACCTATTACCATGTACATACATAGAAGCTGGGGAATAAAATGAATTAATGAGAAGTTTTTTTGAAGTTCAAGGGAATTAGGTATACCCAAGCATGCCCAAAAGGAAAGGAGTAGGATAGAGATAGGGGTACACACACTTTTTTCTATATAAGAAACGATATAATGCTTTTTGTACTTTCTTAATAATTAGAGGGTAATTTGCTTCATGCGGATTCCACACAATACATACTTTGTTGCATAAAGGTAGGAAGAAAAGCAGTGAAAAGCCATTGGAGTTCAAAGATGAATATTCAGAACGAATGTGCAACCAAAAATAAGTCAGTTCATACTATTACAATATTGTCTTTCAAAAACTTTCTGCTCCACGAAATGTTCTTCTATATATGTATTACTATGTACTTATATATTTACATACATCAGTTAAACTTAAACTACAGGCGTGTAGCTCAAACTGTACCAAAGCAAGATCGGACTCGGAGATCGGAGTACATGTCAGGGTCCTTGTCAGGTTGCGTTCGGGACGTATTGTTTATAATACGAATTTATGATTGACATAATTGTGACATTGAGGACACGTAACCCAGAATATATGTTCATATTCGGACACGGACAGTTATATTGTAATGCACCAGCCTACATGAATTCTGAACAAACAAAGCTCATTGAAGAGCATACAGATTCCATACAACAACTAAAGCATTCGGTATCTCATTTTGATACATTCGTCGCATAGAGTGGTATTTGGCCTGAAAACCTGGCCAAAAATATTTTTTTCCGTTTTTCTCAGAAAATAGCTTTCTGTACTATTGTATGCGAGTTATTGACGATTTTAAACATTCTTAAAATTGTTGGTAATTTTTCAAAATTCATCAAGTTTCGCAGGAGAGCACTTTGTAACAATTACTAGTTTTTTCTTCTAAACCTTTGAATTTTTGAATAAAAAGCCTTTCGATGCTTTCTCTTATTATATCGTGTAGATGCTTCTGGTTCTTAGACATGACAGAATCCTCAGATACTGGAATATAAATAAAGAATGAAAATAAGTAGAAAATTGGAGTTCCACAATACGCTTAATTATTATTGATTATTTTTTTAAAGTGCAAATTCGTGCAATCTTTGTTTTACTAAAACGAAAGTAGAGATCTTGAAGTTTCATATCACATAAATTTGATTCGTCTAAAATAAGTAAATTACGTTTAAAAACATAAATTTGTACAAAAAAGCAAAGAAAAAATAGTAGGGTTTGTTGACAGGTCGAAACATGTAGAATAAAATTTAAAATAAATAAATTTAGTTTAATCTAGTGTATATATCTAATTCTTCAAGGTCTATACTAAGTTTTTCCATCAAAAACACTTTTAGCATAAAAGTAATCAAAAGGAATGTTTAACAACAAAATGTCGCAAACTAAAACAAGCGTAAAACACAAATGATAGGATTCGACTGCGACTACATTTGGCTAGTGAGCTTAACCCAGGTAAGGACTCAACAGTGTAACGTCATATCTATCTACCTGCTTTGGGACCCCAACATAAAATCAATTTGTGAAAATTTTAATTTTTGATTTTTGGCCAGCTTTTGAAACAAAATACAAGTATGTGCGTCGTGTAGTTGAATCTATAACTAAGTCTTAATTTATAGTGATCTTAAACGTAGCCAGAGGGTTCTTTTTTAAATTGTAAACATTGAAGATGTTATTTAAACCTGCGTTTGAATGCATTGTATGTGTACTTATGTAAGTTGATTGCTTGAGAATTCAGAGAATACAGGAGAGGTTTCTCAGATATACATACTTATATGCTATCCATAGCTATCTCAGATATACATATGTATGTTGCTATCCATAGTTATATCCTTGTGCCTACCTGTTAGGAGCACTAAGTTATAATTTCCTAGTGTCAGCACGTAAAGTTTATTTGGTGAAATATTTATATAAGTTCCTGGTTGATTTGGTGAGCAATCATTAAATTCTTGCAGAATTGAACTTCAATGTTCCCATCCAACTCATGTACATTTGATGCCAAAGTTTGTTGTCTTCTCCTGTAACGACAAAATGTCTAATGACACAACGTTTACGACAAAATGATTACGAGATATAATATACAAATACAAAACATTATTTTTTTCAAAAATGACCTTTTAACGAAATAAACGTACGAAGAATTCGAAAATTGAACTGGCTGATTTAATATTTATCTATTAATATGTCAAAGGACGTGTATAGATCTTCGCCACCACACGTTTTATTGGATACTTGGATACGTTTTTGAACATACATATGTGTGGGATTTTATGTGTGTGAGTGAATTATGTAATGAGTAATGTTGAGGAGTGATGTACAAACAGTGGTACACATGAGTGTACACGGTTTGGGAGTTGGCAGAAGTGTGACGCCAACTGACAGTTGGGAGTAGAGCCGCTGGCCGGACGGCCACCGGTAGGTGCGTACGCGCACGTGTGTATACTTAATGTACAATAAACATACATTGATGGACCAACATCGTCTTTGATTATCTCTCCCGCAATCCTCCCTATATCTCGAACTCTACATATGTATGAATGGTTTGTATTTTATTTTATTTTTACATAGATATATACCAGGAAGGCCTAACTGGTAGATCCCAATGCGCCTTCTTAGACAATCAATTATGACAATTAATATATGTACATTATGTCGCGTAATCATTTTGTTTATATAAAATATGTCGCGTGATCATTTTGATGTAGACTTTGTGTCGTTAGACGTTTTGTCGTAGACCCATAAATTTGATGGGTTAAGCAGATAAAATAGGTTGATCTGGTTGAGGAATTACTTAATTTGAGATTGTAAACGTGTGCTATTATTGAATTTGTTTCATATTTGTTTATTTTATTTTTTTATAATATTTTATTTTCATTCTTATTATTGTATCCTTTTTTTACTTATCTATGTACGTAGTAACAATAGATGAAGTTTTGTTTTCTTTATTTTTTAGACATGATGACCAATTGGAACTAAACTTGTAAAATAAATAAATCAATATTAAATATACATATGCATGACATCTTCACAAATATTCAGCTCGAGCCCCATAACTTTGAAATAAGACAACATTGTATTATTGATCAACGAATAGATAGCACCAAAATTGCGACAGTCTACGTAGCTTCAGGCAGTAGAAGGGTCGATATTTAATATTGTGACAACGCAAAAATTCGCCTCACACACGTACACATAAAACACCATATCTCGTTACACATAAATCAACGGATTAATTAAACTCGTAATAAGTGCAAGATTAATAATAATAGGAAGCGCAGCGCAGATAATGGCATGTACAACACTGCAAATGCATAGCCAACCCTTATACACGGCCAGGGGTTATTGCGGTGGAGGATGAGGGACTAGGGGTAGAAGGGTCGGTAGACAGTCGCTAATGGACGCAACCCCCGGGCAATATTTACTTTTGAATTTTGCCCGGTGGATGCCGGCAGGCTGGCGAACGAGTGGTCTTTCCTCTCCGAAAAACCACCCTCTGCCACCCCCGCGACCACCCCATCACCCCTTCATGTCCCACTCCCACCCTTAAAAAGCCGAGGGGGCGAAATTGCGTATTTATTTAGTTCGTTACGCGTGCGCGTACGCGTGTTTTTATTATATTTGTTATTAAGGGGGCACGCGCTGTTTGCGCAGCTTATCTAACCGTAAATTCTCTACTCTTTTTTGTACGATCGGTTTCACGTATCCGCCTCTCCTGCCTCCCGTTCTCTTCTTCTGACCTCCCTCATTCAGCACTTATTCGTTGGAAAAATAGACTAATTCGCTTTGAATGAAGAGTAGGCTTGTGATCTGGAACGAGGTATACATACATATATGCATACACACATATATTCATATATACATCCATATATGTATGTTCAGACGAATAAACAAAATTAGAAGTCACTTTCAGATTAAAATTCAATTTGTTAATAAGCGGCAAGTGTTAGGCTACACCAAGCAAATAGTAGTATGAGAAGTTGATTCCATCATGTATGTACCTATATATATATATATATATATATATATATATATATATATATATATAATATGGATCTTTTACGGTTGGTCAAAAATTTTGCATAGAAGATGAGTTAAATTATAATAGAGTGCTTCAGGAAGAACGAACATTGCTATAAAAAAATATTGAAAAATAAAGCTTTTAAATATTGCATCCGTAGCTTTGTAGCTATTATGTACATATATATACATATGTATTTGGCTTTGGTATAGAAAATTTATACGAGTACGCAGTGAAGGACATAAATATGTATGTATAATTGAAATGATGTGGACGAATTGAATGGGTGAGACTAAAACATAGCGAGATATGGTTACCTGACAACTCGTTCACAGATTTTCCGTAAACCGATGATGCGCTCCAGGCATTACGTATACGGCCATCTCTTTCTTACCCCGTCTGTTCACCATGATCTTGTTTACTATGCCATTACGTATGCAGCCATCTCTTTTACATACCGTCTGTTATCGGTGAAAAAATGGTCTGTGAAAGAGATGGCTGCATATGTAATGGCAGAGTAAACGAGATCATGGTGAACAAACGGGGTGAGAAAGAGAATGCCGTATACGTAATGCCTGGAGCGCATCATCGGTGTACGGAAAATCTGTGAACGAGTTGTCGTGTCACCGCGAGATATAGCGATAATCAAATGGGATATATATTTTTAATTTATATTTTCATCATAGTGCCACAGGTTGCACCAAAGCGACACATATGGTTTTAAATTTGTACATATATAAATTTGAAATCATTTTCAAATAGGGTAGGATGGATTTGTCGATTTGGTGAGGAACCGTTTCAACAATGAAATTATGTAGATATATTTGCAAACTCTGATAGAAAACGATCGACTTGGAGTCACTAATATCCAAATGTGATTAGAAGCAGCACTGCAGAAATACTCCATATAAATTCTTTTTAGTCAAACTAGGGCTCGAAATCAGGACTTCTCGGTGGTTAGCAATAACGCAATCATCGAACAATACTACCAGTTAATTTAAAAAGAGCGGATTATAATATTCAAAATAATGCAGAAGAAATTAAGGAAATGAGCACTTTTAAAGAAAGTTGTACAAGATTAGGAGATTCGAAAATGGTTAGTAATTTGGTTGAAATATTAATTTGGAATCTAATCTGAAAGGAAATTACCTCATTGTATTCCTATGAATACAATAAGTTAATTTCCTTTCAGATGTTTGTTATTTCATTACTATTAATGAAATAACAAATAACAGTATACATCGGTATACAATATTTGACTTCGATTGAAAATATGGTTTGAAACTAAGAACCGAAATATAATACTTGAAATAGCATGCTGCCAATTCTTTTAGCAGCAGCAAATAAGATCGTTACGACACGCCATTTGAATGCTTGCTGCGTATTGATTGGAATATGGCATATCTTTGATGTTAGACATAATAAATGCATAGCGCCGAACAAAGTCAACAAGTCGTCTGATGCATATGAACCAATTTGCCATCGAGTGAAATCCTGTTTGTAAAGTGTAGACGCCGGCAAGATCAAAAAGCCAAACGCGCCCCAAACCACCCCTTTGCAACCCCCTTCACGTCTAAAAACGCAGACGATGTAACAAAGTGCGTGCGAGGGTAGGGATCTTTCGACGGAAAAGCAAACGTTGCAATAGTTAAAAATTTAATTTAATTAGTAGCAAGTGCTTGCCTTCTTATAAAAATTATTCGTTCTATTGCAGGCTATTCCCGTTTTTTCCAGATTAAATATTTGAATTCGCGTCGGATTCTCAGGATTGGTATGGGGGATGGAATTTTAGTGGTGTGCATCCCTCGTGATCGTTATACGACCAACAAGTGCAAGCTTTTATTATTCTTGCCAAAATGCAAGCACGGGGAGGGGTCGCAAGACCCTACCAGGTACTATAAAAAACACATATATTTTTATTACTCGCCAACCCCTGCGAATTTTCTACGTATACATATGTATTTTATTTTATTTATAAAAGATTAATATGTCACTTTTATAGCTTACTATTGGTCGACCATTCCAATTTCGATTCCATATCATTTCATAAATTATCATTGCAATGATCTTTGTAACAACAAAGGTCTCGATAATAAAATTGAATGTTTCCGTAGGATATGTCATATGTTGAACATTAGCTTGATTATTTTAATGCATGTCTGGAAATAAAATTTGCGGCTATTTTTTATTATGCTTGATCGATCGGGTATACAAGTGATAAAAAATAATTGTGTTTATTATTGACATTTCGTATTATGCCGGAAAAAATTGCATATTTTTATAATTTCTAGCACTGCAACTGTGATTATTACCCGCTATTATTATTATTGAGCATATTAATTTTGAATTATTATTCAATACAATCGAAATAATGACCCAACAAAATAAACTCAATTTTTTATTCGTTACATTATGAGCGTCATAAAAATCAACATTTAAAACTAATTACATAGTAAAACACATACATATAAACATCGTATGTAATAGTAAACACGAATTATTATTTTAATAATGGACAGTTTTCATTTCATAAAAGCTATAAAATGCGATATGAAAAAAATAAAATTATAGACACCCACTCCAGCACGGTCGCAAAATTTTCAATTAAGCTATGAAAAATTCAAAAAAGCCACTAAGCGTATATCAATTATGGTGATTTTTATTTAACATCGCATATGGATTTCACCTGTGTCGTAAAAATTGCAATATATTGTAAGAGCACACGAGGGGTTCGTTACTACCCTTAATTTATGCCATCCCTTTATTAGATTCAGAATCACAATGCAGGACAATACCCGAGTCCGGAGGATTAGCGGGACAATACAAACCGAAAAAAATCCCAAAAAAAAAAAAAACGTAAAAGGGGGTCGATTCCGCATCTAATATTCCGGGACGATCGACACTGTGCGAGTTTGATCTCGTTTTACCGTTATTAGGTACGATGAGCTGATAACCCCCCGGATCCCCGCGACAAATTGACTTGGTGAATTCTCGTCTCGAGATGATAACGTCCATTCTCTAGAATAAAAGACATTGTAAAAGTTTATCGACAGCCGTGAAAAACGCCCTTGTCTTCGTTCCAGAGAGTTCCCGGCTCCCCTTCGTGTCATTTCTAATATGTTCGACGCTTATCCCGATCGTTCGCTACTTTTGAACCTAGGTCATGTTCGCAATATATAAAATATATGAAGTGCTAAGAGAAAATTCGAGGATTGGACTGATGTTTAAGTGAAAATATATCATAACGTAATATAATACGAAATGATTTGTATCAAATAATTTATATTCAATGTAAAACTACGGATGTACATATGTATATTTGGCCGATGCGAGAAACGCGAATTTTGGATTTTTAAAACATTACATAAAAAGTTTCATGAATTTAAAAATAATTACTATGCCTCCAAACAATCGATATATCTCAACAAAATTTTTAAAAAAGAAGGTTTTTTTTTACCATATTTCTGCGTCAAAATAGATCATTTTGTTTTCCTTATATTTCTTAAAATTTGTACATTTTTGGCGAATTTTTTGTGTTCAAACTAAAGTTATATATACCGTAGGAAGTATTTAACGACTTTTGTTTTCAAAATAGTCACAGAAACATAAAAAAATGACGATTTTCTGAAAATAACGCTTCCACCATACAAACACCCATTATGGCGCGGTACACTTTCTGTGGGGACTTATTAGCAAAACGGCGACTTTGAATTCTTGTTAATCATCCAAAACTTACATAATCAACCCAAATAAACTTCAATAAGTGAATTTGAGTGTTTATTTTTTTAAATAGTAAAAAAATCATTCTTGTATATCAGATATATGAAAAAAGTACGATTGGGTGGGGGCAAATTTAGTACGATAAAATTTAATTAATTACAAAAAAAAATAGTTATTTTTGGTTAATAATTAATCATTTTAATCAATTATTGTAATTAATTATAAAATAATGTGTTGAGTCATTCTACAATGCAAATTATCAATCAGTAAGTGTCAAAAAAATATATTTTTTGTGTCCTCTTATTGTTAGCAGTTAAAAATCGACACGTATAATATTCATGTATTTGGAAATAGTCTTAGGTATAAGTACGATATTTTCATACAATTTGCGGCTTTGAATAGCAAGTCAAAAATAATGTTAAATCGCAGTAAGGTAGGATTTTGTTTAAAAGTCCGGTAAAACTAGTTTCGGTAGTACCGGTATTGGAATCCCTTAGCAGCATCTTAGTTATTTTTATTTTAGCAAGAAAGTTCAGTAGTTGTAAAGTTTATAGATAGTAGCCAAGTCCATTTTTTCCGAATCTGTATACTTATTATAACTTAAAAGAAATTATCTCTCATGCTCCATTTGTTATACATATTTCATTGCCAGAAAATGACTAATTTTATATTTGTATATTGTACTCATATATTGTATTTTTACATGTACATATGAACATTTTGATAAGAATATAAAAAGTTTATTTTTAAGTCGAGAAGGAGAAGTCGATTACAGTAAATCATAATCACGAAAGTGGAAGAAGCCGTCGCAAGACAGAGAAGACCGCAGCGAAAGTTACGCCATTAAAAATATTCAGGAGACGTCCTCACCCCCCCGGCGTAAACATAAATGTTGAGTTGATGAAGTATGAGAACGGCCGAACAAATAACGCATAAAGAAGTAAATATACTTCCAGAAGAAGTGTAGATCAGCGGGGAGATGAAGTCATGCGCGTCATGGCCCCGAGGGCGCAACATCGGAAAGACAAAGTCGGAAATTAAATTTGCATCCAGATCGCATTACGGCCGTTTTCCGATAGATGAAATCGAAGAAAGAAGTGTTCGGATTTGGGGGGTGGTTTTTCGGTGTGACGATGGCCGGTGCCGGAGGTGTGACCTCATCCCTCCGCCCAGAAGTGAGGGCACAACAGAGGGCAAAAGGTCTGAGCGGCCATGAATGCGTCATGCAAGAAAACAGGACGGCATGTAAATGGACTGATTATGTAGACGAAAGCTTCCAGAACGGATATGGACCATCCAGAGCTGGTGATACGACATTATTGGGGATCCGTAGCGACGAATTTACGGAGGTCACCCTACGAGCCCTACATACAGATTCGTCTTCAAGCGACTGCGGACTCGGAAAAACTATGTCGATCGCTCAAAATAAAAGAAAAGCCAGAACCGGATCGAAGTTGAGACGTTCGTTAAAATTCGAACATTCGTAAGCCGTGCGTTGTCGGAAATATTATACATTTACGAGTACATATTCATTCATAGTCAAAAATGTTCAAACTAAAATATATATATATATATATATATATATATATATATATATATATATATATATATATATATATATATATATATATATGTATATATATATATATATATATATATATATATATATATATATATATATATATATATATATATATATATATATATAATATATATATGTACAGAAGTCCTTTATAAGGAATCAATTATTATTTATCAAAGGCTGTTTATTTTTAATCTTTTAATAGATTTCTCCTTTAGCACACCATACGCCAATGGATTTGGGTGGCACGCAAGACGCTTCCTATAACCGATGTTAAGTTTCTCGGCCACTTCCTTGATGGTTGGGGTATTGAGATACTCGTGTATCTCAGTATTTTTTGTGAACCACGGAGCTCGAGCTATTGTCCGAATAATAATTCATATAAACGAATACTGTATATAATTAATAATTCCATAAACAAATACTGTATCTTCGAATAAAAAATTTTTTTAGAACTATTACGATAATTCAGAACAATTTGCGTTAACTGTTTAAACACATTTTGATTATTTCTTATGCATTGTACCTGATTTCAAAGATATAGTATCTGCAAATAGCCAATAATGCGCAGATACAGTACCTGCAAATAGCCAATAATTCGCAGATACAGTACCTGCAAATAGCCACAACCATATATTATACCTGAAAATACACTTCGATTGTAGCATATGTATAACAACATGTTATTATATTTATAGGTGTATTAAATAAAAAAAAAAATCAGTGTTGTGTTAGGTTTCTTTTTACTCTAGAGTGTATTATTTAAGCATACCTTTAATTAAAAGTGATTATTTTTATTCAAGATAAAATCGCGCAGAATTGTATTACGGAAGGCGGAAAACCTCCATTTTACGCGTGTATACAAATTGCCCTTCGTACATATACCAACATATATAAGTGAATATTTTTTTATGAAACGCGGAAAATATTCCGCAGGCATATGCGGAATACATGAAAACCGCTGATCCAGGAAGTTTTTATTAAAAAAACCGTTCCTTTTCAGCCTCACCCTTGAGCGTGGAAGATACCCATTGATACAATTCCGCTATTTTTTTTTTTGGGAGTTTTCGATTTTATTAAAAGGTCTTCTACTCGTCGGATAGCCCTTCCTTCCCGCTTCGGCATGGCAAATTTTAGATACAACAACGTCTTAAGCACAGTCGATTGAAAGGCAATATAGGAAAAACGGGACACATGTGCGCCGGCGGTCACTAATAAAGTGGTGCACGAGCGACAAGATGTATCCGTTCGACGAACAGGAAGGACACGCTGTTTTATAGTTATTGCGGCAGTCAGCTAAAAAATAAAGGGACCTGGAGAAAGTGAACTCACCCTACTGCAATGGGAGGGTGGATGGGGTAGGAGACTTGGGAGTAACAATCCAGGAGGAAGATAAGCACCCATAAATACGCATTTGCCAGACAAAAGCGTATGATGCTACGCCGCAGTAATATGTTTTGATGGTGAGGGGCGAAGGCCTAAGCTCTCGTCCTCCCCCAACCCCCCCAGAGTCCTCCCCCGTGACCACCACCCTCTCATTCCCATCTCAACGCAGTTCAGATCAACCGTCACGCCAGTGACGTGCAAACACGACGGACCGATTACAAGACCGCAAGTCTTACAGACAATTTACATACGTAAATCCCGGCGTGATTAATGTCTTCCTATGCTTCCATTCAGTTCCATTACTTTACACTGCACTTCAAGCCTTCGAATTTAGATACGGTGACCATTTGTTCTCATATTTTATAATAGTTTATTAATTTGGGTATTTTTATTTAACCTATGAATGTACGTATTAACGATATTGTGATAATGCGAAAATTCAACTTCAAGATCTATTTTGAACTTGTCCATTTTTACCAAATAATTATTTTTTTCGTTTGTTCAAAATAATGATTTTTTTCGATATCCAAAAAATAGAATTTCATGAAAAATTGTTATTTTAAAATCTTACAGTGTTTTGACCATCTTAGGAAAGTGTATGAACAACAGTCAATCTATTTTATAATATGCATACATACATATAATATTATCAATAAACACTATCAAAAAGCTTTAATTAAAACACTAAAATTAATGTTTTTTAAAGTTCTAGAAATTTGAGTTTTCTCACTTAATTTAGAGCAGTCTAATTCTTCAATGCGCAGTACATTGACAAATTTCTCTCTACTAATGTCACCCCAGGCTTGCTCGACAGCAAAGAGTTTCGATCCTTAATTATTTTCTTGTCGATACCCTCATTCCTGAGGATCGCAAACCTCCATTGGTCTTCCAATGAGGAGTGTGGACGCTCCATAAAATCTCTTTCCAACACTCTCTGCGTCAAGGGACAGCTACTTAGAGGTTATGATTTTGCCAAAACACATAGTTAAGCCAAGAATATCACCAATATATCATTTTATTTAATCTATTGTTATTAGTGAGAAATTACAAAAGCTTGTATATAATATTAAGTTTATACGAAATGGGAGTACGTATATACAAGTTTATACAAGATTTCGATGTGATGTTGAATGAGTTGGTTAATGATTAAACTTCATGTCGGAGACGTTAACTTACTTCAATATTAGCTAGCCTCCCCCCGTTTGTCGGTAAGATATTAAAGCAACCTGATGAGTGGAAGTGGTTCAAAATCAGATCACAATTTTTCTGATCAACAGATCGAAGCGATGTACTACACATATTCATCAAAAAACACATTTCAAAAATAATATATCACTAACTTTTAATAGAATGCGTTGAATGCAATCTTGTAGGCAGGTAGATGTTCAACAGAAGACAAGGCTACGATTGTTGATTAGCACTATTCATGTATGTATACAATATGAATATGTACATACGTGTAACACTAAGGCGGTTCCACTTGCACCTGAAACTAAAATTTTTGATATTTTTTTTTAGATTTATATCAAATAATTTTGCATTTATAAAATAACAAAATTAAAATTTAATAACCTTTAATGGAGTCGTCAAATTGCTAGACAATCAGTAGTCAACTGAATAACAGTCGTTATGAGGCTACTATTTATATATTCGATGAGAGTTTTCGGGCTAAGCAGAACATCTTTCATTTCTTTTATTTGTTTGCAATTCCTTTGTATCGAATCGTTTGCTAACAACTTGGTTGTTTAAAAATGTTACCTTCTTTTTCACGTGAATTTTTTATCATACATTACGTCTTTTTCAATTTGAGCTGTTTTCAATTTCCAAAATTCACTACTTCAATGTACCCTAATGGTTACCTTATAATGGAATATTGAAATGGTTACAAACTTCTCGGACGGAATATGCGTTTAATGTTTTCAAGGAATTAGAGCATCGACTTCGATATACATATATTGAATCGGAAAAATCTCTGTAATGAAATAGGTCGTAGAATAAAAAAATAATTCTAATAAATCTCCAATCCTTTCCCGAAGATTTAATCTGTCATTTCGTATCACAAAATGGCGTTTCGAGTGCCATTTAGATGAGGGGTGGTTTCAACACTTTGATGCGGTCTTAAAATCGTCGGTCCATTAATATCAATGTTGGCAGTTCTCGCACTCATTCCGTTCGGTCATATTTCGTTATTGCACCCCTCTCGGCTGTCAGGGGGATGATCCAGCGATGCTTAAACTTATATCGGAAGGGGTTGTGCTTCGATCGGCCCTCTCTGTTGCTGTCATCCCGGCTATGATGAATGTTGGTGAAGTGATTTGGCAGTGCTACGCGGACGGACGCTTACGATGAATACGAAAAATCGTCGCTTCTGATTAATAGATTTTTTTGAACTAAATTAGTCTAAAGCCATTTTTCACATCGGATTCTTTTCGTCACGCGATTCTGAATTTGAAAGAATTCAAATATATCATCAAATTGGATATTTTTTTATTATAATAAATCTACTTGAATATTAGACATATTTCAAACTGAACTTTTTGAATAAAATTAAGAGATGTAATAACAAAATTATTTTACATTGATTTAAAAATAAATTATATTTTGCACCTATTACAAATTATTTTATTTATTATTATAAGTATTTTTGTTTCACCTAAACATATGTACATATGTATTACGTAAGATTTTACAGATATGTATGTATGTTTGGATAAACATGTACCTGATGCTTTATGGAGGGGATATAGAGAAAAAGACAAAAAAATTAACTATAGAGTTCAGAAAAAATACGATACTTTTTCTTTTGTCAAATAATTCAAGATTGCACGATTTTATTGGACACATAGACTTTCATCAAAAGACTTTAATGTACATATGTATTACGAAAAAAATAAAATAAAACGAAATTATTCAGCAAAGTGATGATAAATGTATACAAGGTACAGATATTTATGATGTTTAATTAATTATTGGTATTGTTTATTTATAAAATAAACAGTAATCACGAATTCATGATACTTTTGATATTAAGAATGTACATAGTGGGAGTGTATAAAAGTCTATAAGCTGTTTTTTTTTACGGAAACCGTATTTTTATCATTCTTTTTTAAGCTTATTTATTTTTTCATTTAAGTGGGACTTTGAATTTTTTTAAAATTAAAATGAAGAATACATATTCATAAAAAATAAAATTAAAATTGCAAGAGAGCGAGCCCTTTAAAACTTATTTTTCTCCACCTCACGCATCTTTCAAATGCGGCTTACACGGTCGTTTCTCAATATGAAAATTCGCACGCCTCACGTCTCTTAAATGCAAATTCGACATAAAAGGGAGAGTCCAATTTGTGAAAATATTCCTAAAAGTTTTTTTCGGCGTACGTGCCCTAGCCGCGGCACCAGACGATCGCCCGTCAAAAATTTATTTAACAACAGAAAAAGCAAGTAAGCCCTTGGCCTTGAGGGGTGGGAAACGCTTTGATATCCGCGCATCACCAGGATGCTGCGCACCCCCTCCATTTCGAGGGTTGTTTTAGGCCCTTTGAGGGTGGGTGGGAGGACAGAGAAGACAGTCGGAGGGTCGTAGACGGCATGAGGCCGCAGGCCATGTAAACGTAACCCATGTGCTGGGATCAATTATCCGCGTATACATCAGAACTGATCAACTTCGGACCTTCCAGCTATTTTTCCTCGAAAGATCAACAAACATTTCCCGGCGGTTTATGTAACTAAAATTAATTTCCTCGCCGAAGAAAAATACGAGCTAGAATACAGTCGTTGATTGTATAATAATTTGATACAGCCAACCCTTGCAACGCTAGGCAACAAGTTTAAACAACAGCAACGCGTGCCATTGTTACCAAATAAATTCGAATCAAATTACTTAATAAACTTCTTCAACATACAACAATCAATATCGAATTTCAACACATTTATCGCATTGAAATAAAATTTTCGGAATTAATTTCACCACAGAATATACAAGTTTGAGTCAACAACCTGCTATGGGTTACTCGTATCGTATCGACCCCATATTACATAGTTAGTTTACATATAAAATTTTTTTAATTCATTTTTTTTTAAATCGGCTGTAGACGTATATAACATTATTATATCTGATATATTCTTTTTTATTATTTATTTATTTATACAGGTGTACACCGATTTATTTTTATTTTACACGATATCTATGGTCAAACATTGTACCTATACATAAGTATTGTAAGTATTATTCAAGGCCAACTACAAAAATCAATTAATAAGTATAGAAACATCAATGGACAAATTTGTGGTATTTTATTTATCAACAAACTCGAGATGTTTTTATATATTATGCAATATTTGTTTTATATTATGCAAATTTTGTTTTTTATTGTGTTTTATTTTCAATTAATTGTATCATTAGTTTTTGCTATTTTGCTATTTAAGACGAAAACAATAGAGATTACTGGCGTCCATTCCGTTTCATCGACTTAAAATATTTCGAGACGTTGAAATTGTATATTTACGAAAATGATTTAAACAGTAAAATGCTTATTTTATGAGATAAACATTAACTATTAAAAAAATATAGTAAGTAAATTTTTTAACGTTATTTTTAAGTATTTTAAAGGAATGTTAATAGCTTAAAAATCTATGAATTATTATAATATGTCTCTTATGTGTATTAAATATATTAAACGCATACAAAAACATTTTTAAACATATATAGACTCTTGTTAATGCAGACAAAACTCGAGAAAACGAGTTTCGAGAAAAGTAAAGTCATTAGAACGGAGTGTATCGAGATTAGTAATGTCTAAAAAATTTACCTTAAAACACACGTGCATATTGTATATACACAAACGTACAAAAATTATTGTATTTTGGGAAAAAATATTTTATTCCTTTCACCAATGGAGAGAAAAATAATTTTTCGCCATCACAACTGTTTTTCTTTTGGTTATTTATTTTGAATCTAGAATTATGATATTTATTTCATTTGTTTTTGACATCATTGTATACATATGTATATGTATGTATTAAATCGAAACGCTTTGAATAATTTATTTGATCAACGATTAAAATAATAAGTTTCCGGGAACTTCTCAAATATACTTGTAAGCAATACGCGTAAAATGGGGAAGTCAGAAGTTCATTATGTAGGGTCGTTACAGCGTCACCCCGGACAATTAAGCCTCTTCTGCGAGATAAATCTTGACGGGGATGCTTTAATGGGTAAACGCCAGGATATTTCCGATGTGTCCGACAATGTGCTCGTCCCCGCAGTCTGTGTGTGTGCACCGAGAGCAAATAAACCGAGACGAGGATACGTGATTCCATAAATAGACGGGATCTCAGGTTCTGAGGGGCTACTAATGCAACTCTAATCGGAGGCTGTGGATGAGGGTGTGGTCTGCGGTAACCGCCTATGGCAAGCACGTGATAGCAGTTCGGCCAACGGAAACATTAAGTGGCGAGTGCATCTAGCGAAGTTCGACCGAGTAAAACAACATTGGATCATGTTCCTGTTTTCTTTACGGTTCGTAGTGGATGTGGGTACATTTGATATGTACGTATGTATGTATGTACATATGTATGTACATACTAAGTAATATAATAGTTGGATTGTCGGTTGGTGCTCTTTACTCCATTATGCGCCAATGAGTCATTGCACTCAATCAAAATAACCCTCTAATGACTGAGAAGTTATGACGCTATTTGAGCTATGGAAAAATTGAGAAATGGTTTTGTATGGTAAATTTTTTAAATGTTCTATTTACATATTAAGTTTCAAATTTATTTGAAATGGATGCAACGAGCCTACTCTCAGGTTTAAATCCAATTTTTATCAATTTCACAAGGGTACATCGAAATCAGCGAGTTTTGGAATTCGGAAACACCTAGAGGTTGGAAAGTTGTTATGTATCATGGAAAATTCGTAAAAAAATATTTAAAAATTCCAAAAAAAAATGTTAACACTACCACCAGCCCATTCAAATTCGTAAAAATCGTGAATTTTAGCGTTTTCCGAAGTTATTTTTGTAAAGTGTTAGTAGTTTATTATTCAATATTATCTCATATAGGATGTTTGTCATATTGCTAAGGTACGAAGAAAAACTGAAACTTTGTCACGCGTACTATTAAGTATTGGCGTCTCCAGACTAGGGTTCGCAATACCGGTATTTCGGTTTACCCGTAATTCTTCAACATTTTGCCATCGGTAAATACAAATAATATAAATTTTAAAATTTACCGGTACTTACCGGAAACTATTTTATCGCCAATTAAATACTTATGCACGTATTTAATTGCATAATATTAAAAATCGATGCAAATGGCTAATATTGTGGATTAGGTTGCTTGGAATTTGTTTGTTTTCATTGTTAAATGTGGCAATTTTAAATTGATAAATTCACTGGGAACACCGTCCAACCAAATCGTAATAAATGCTATCAAACGGTTATTTCAATATTATGATCGAAACATTTAAATATTTTAACTTTAAACAAATAAATATGAAAGGTTAAAAATGAAAAATAAAAAATAAAATTTATTTATTGTTACGAATTTACTTAAATGCTTTTATATAACACTAGTTGTTTTACCCGGCTTCGCTCAGTATTTGTAATATAAACAGCTTAAACATGGCGAATCTAATAGTACGCAAATATTCATTTGTTTTTTTATTAAATTTATTTGAATCGAAAAATCAATAATACTCAACCCATCGAATCGTCATAGAAACTGACTTGTTTTCGATTCCCAACCAACAATACTTACAAAGTCTCTTTCGAAATTATATATTACATCGTTCACCTGAGATTTTTAATAACAATATTTTTTAGGAAAAGTAACTATATATGTATGTATATGTATGTATGTATGTAGTAACCAAAAAAAAATGTTTTATTTTACCGGTAAATACCGGTATACCGGTAGTAAGAAATATCATTTACCGTTTACCGGTTTATGACATTTGACGGTAAATTGTTATCCCTACTCCAGACATGTCACAATAATGAAACAATCAAATTGCTTAGTTCTCAATGCATATAATGCAAAGCCAGCAGTTTGGCTTAGTGGTAGCGTATATATTTAGCACCACTGAGGTCAAAGGTTCGAGTCCTCGCCATCTGCAGGTTAGATTTGGGGGTTTTGTGACTCCAAATCGATCGTTTCTATATCAGAGTTTGCCAATTTTATCTGATCATTGCTGAAACGGAAAATTAAAATATAAATTCTAATATCAATTCCTTCGCTTTGTTTAAAGCAACTAATATAAATAAATAATTTAATACACATCCTTAGTCATATTAATATGTATGTAAACATGTGTTGGGTTATACTTGCGATCCAATCAAACCCAGTTTCATTTGATTAAAATACTTTCAAGTCCTTTAATATGTATTTAAGGATTTCGTTCACGTTCGATAACTCGATAAACGTCGGGGGATTGCACACGAGACTTAAGGGGGCTGTTTTTTTCATTCGAAACTCTTCTTGAAGAGCCCCATAAAGTTAATGCGTCGATGCGATGGAAGAATGACGTGTTTTAAAGCATTATTTCATCGGAGTGCGTGCGTAGACTACGCCCCTGTCGAATAACGCACCATTGAACATCCCTGACGAATCCCGTGGCGTATTGATCAAACCTGGTATGTGCGTTCCCTCTCCTCGAATTTGTTTTGGTTCACATATTAAAGTATTATGTTGCGATAAGAAAATGTTTTCTTCGAAATTCAAGGGGACGAGGCGCTGCGTAAGGGTGGGGCTTACACAGAAGAGCACGAGATGAGGGGCTCGGTATGGCCACCCTAAGGTTCAGGATTACATCCCTAAGACCGACGCCCGTCTAAGGATAATTCCTGCTAAACGACGCCGGAGATGTGATCTGATGCGATAAAGCGATGGATCGATGGTCAAATTAGAGGAGTGGGTGGTCATCGCGGCGGAATAATAACCCAGGCTAGTAAGGCTTCAAGGGACACGCTGTCGCTTCCAGATTTTCCTCAGATTTCCCTCAATCTGAGAATTCGACGACGGGGAGAGAGTGCAGAAGCTTTCCATTGTGGCTTGGACGAGGCAGTGATTGAAAAAGTTCCGATCGAATCGACAAAGAAATTGGTCTTCATTCAGGTGATGCACGCCCAAATGCGATTTTTGGGTAAATATAATGAAAATTGTATATTATATGTATGTATATATAAATATAAAATATTTATATAGCAAAAATTCTATTGATAACTGGCTTACCTCGATAAAATAAACGAATTTTTGTTATTAATCCACAAGAATATTCGAAATATGAATTTTCTAAGTGGAATTTTATTTAATTCTCATATAAAGACAATTTCATATATTAACCCTATTAATTCAATTCAGATTCGTGTAATTACGAATAAATACTAGTACTAGCTTTAAGCTCGCAATTTTACCGATTTGATATTCAGCACACTTCCAATTAACCATTTTAAACGAAAGCAAAAAATAGTGTGGCCAGAACACTATCCCAATAAACATGTTTCAATAGAAAATACTCAATATACAATAGTATTAACAGTGGGAAAAAATCCCAAGTGAAAATACGTGCACCGACCGAACAACACGAAGATATAGAAAAATTGCTCGATTTAAAATACACATACATACATATGTATATCTCCAAATCTCGAGCCAATCAACATTTTAATTACCAGATTCATATTTACTAGGCATAGATAAATAAGAAAAGTCATATCTCGTCTCTGAAACATTTTTCGTGTCGAATAGTGTAATGGGTTGTTTCTGAGTGATACCTATGGTATTAAACCTGTGCATAAATAAACTTATAGATTACACATTTTGAAATCATATTTAAATATTGGTGACAAATAGTAGGAATCGTTTCAACAATGAAATCAGATACATTGGAAAACTCTGATGACAAACGATCGACTTGGAGTCAAATATCCAAGTCTGACTAGCAACACTGCAGCAATACTCCAAATAAATTATTTTAAATCGAAGTCAAACCAGGGCATGAACCCGGGAGCCTGTAGGTTGTTGACATTAATTGTGTAGGTACATATAATTTACATGTATTTGGATATTTTATAAGTTTGCCCTACAGTCTCGCTCTCAGTCATTACGTGAGTGTTGTTAATCTCAATGCCTTTATTTAGAAATATATAGTTTTTTTTTAAATAAATAATGGAACGACTTAATAATAAGTTGAAAATAAATATCTAGATTCATCTTCATCAAGACGTGAAATAAAAGACTAAAATGTTGACAAGTAGGACATGTGCGTGGCTGAAGAACTGCAGATATGAATACATGAAGTTCAAATATTAGGTGGAATATGAATGTTATATTTATTTCTAAATAAAATATATATTTACATATACATTTATGCACATATAAAACAAAACGACTATAAATGCATTTTAAGCACTTGTTGCACTTTCCACAGTCAAATTAACACATACTAAAAACATGATAAAAAAAACAATTAGTTACGAGCACCCCCGTAGAGGAAACTTGCGAGAAAACTAAACGAGAATAAAGCAAACAAAACTTCGCATTATTTTACTATGAACTTATTTCGTATAGTACTCGTATACGAATGCGAAATCGTCTGAGAAATCTCATAACGTCACTGCATAAGTGTACAGTTGTCGCGAAAATGTAAATAAAGATCAAACGGCCTTAAAATGAAAGATAGAAGAAGACAGGTATATGCTAATGCGGAATGGAAAAGCCAAAAAGAAAGAAGGCCAGAGAGGGGAATTGTCTTTAACGATGATTGATGGTCACAACGAAGCGAGGCTGTCATCAATATCAATCAAACGACACTGCACCGCAGCGTTATGCATCCAACGGGAGTTTTCCCTCCAGAAAGTGCATACATTAACAAAAACGAGTTCAATTTTGATACGAAATCGAAATGTGACTTTACTCCCATTAGAGGTTTTGTCCTTACGCGTCTTGGGGGATATTTGTGCAACGTGAGCGGTGCATGATATTGGTCTTTTGAGGTACCTCAAAATCAATAAACGTAGACAGCCCTCGAGCGTGGGCAAATGATACATGGCAGACATCATGGTATTGTTGCAGTTGCTCATCCATCACGAGTCGCTGCCGGGAATAGTGCTAATGAAATGTTGCCTGGTCTATTCCCCGAGGTCCTTCTGGAAACCCTCTAGATATCGCATCAATGCGATATGGCGTGGGACTCGTATATAATGGCGAGATTCTACTCACTGAAATTTTATAAAAAAATATTATTTATGTCCCGTTGGCAACCGGGAGGGTGAAATTCATTCAATTTAATAAAGTTCTTGATTAATAATTTTAATACGAATTTTAAACTGAATAAAAATGGCGATCGACATATCAACGTATCGAGCAACAAAAATCAAATCACGTTTTAAGGTTACCAAAGTGGAAACTAAAAAATATTTGACACATTAAGTTTCAATATGATAATGATTTTTGTTAGTTCGGTCTCTTTATGAGATATGAGGGTTTAAAAGAATGCGCAGTTTTTTGGCTTTTGTGGTCTTACACAAAACTCAAAATCTAGTATTGCTGTGCTCAAAGTGAGCATTGGAATCAATATTCATATGTTTTTTCTATTGATTGAAAATTTTTATTGCTTTACAATATTTATAGTTAATTATCTAGAAAATTTTAAAAGTCAAAAATATATACATATGTAATAATTTTTTACACTTTTTTTATCGTTTCATATAAGCGTTTATAATTGAAAGTGGCGGAACTCCAATTTTCAGTTCCAAAAACACTTTCTGTTTGACTTAATTCACAAATTGTTTTGACTCAATTCACTTATTTTAATTCAATATGTCCAGAATCTCGGTAAAGCAGAATAAACGTATTACAGGCCAAGAGTATTTTTAAATATTGTTAAACGCAAAACATTATATTTAATTTTTTGCGAGATATTTCTCGAAATGTAGGTAAGTGGAATTATGCCCCTTTCAATATTAACGGCTCATATATTCATTTATTTTATGTCATTACGATCACAAGGATTGCTTTTCTATTTCAATATTTTTTCTATCTAAGCGTACTAACTTTAGTGATTAATGATTTTAATTTGTTGCATATATTGATGTACATTTTGTCTAAATATTTCAATATGATATTTTTTTCCACTAAAGTAATCTTCTTATGATTAGGTTACATATGTACATACTATCCTCATGTTGAGCATTTTCATGATTATTGTGGAACTACAAAACTGGTGTAATCTTCTTATATACATTAGTTATACTACTGATTCGAAGCAAAACTTTCTCGATTTTGAATAAAATTTAATTAAAAGCTAAAAATAGCCAATCGCGTAAAATTAAATCTACGAAACAAGATACATCGTAAATTTGCGTTTAACATTACCGGAGAGGCTCAATAAGAATATTGAATGTCCTTATTTGTGAAATATTAGCTTACATACATACATACATACATATAAGCTTATTGTATGATCTTATGTATATTGATAACGTACAAGTTTGTCAAATTCTGTTAATATTAAAAGATACATGGTTCCTAATATAAAATATTTTAAATGGCTTTATGATATTATTTTAAAACTTTATAAAAATATGTCACGGTTGAAAGTGGCCTTTGACGTGACTGGCTTTATTTTTTCTTCCTTTTTTATGCCCTTTGAACGTCGAGTCCCGAATGAATCGTAAAAACACTTTGCAGCACACGGAGGGCGATTCATCCCTGAACAAACACACACCACTTTATTATTTTTTCACATTACTCAATTTTGGGTGGTTTAAAATTTACGAATGTACATAGTCTTCTAGTAGGTATTTCGATCTGGTATATTCCGATTTTAACCTAGTATCGTACGTTGTGTATGTTCAACAATTCAAGAATACATTATACAAACCTAACGTCAACTGTTAATTAGACAATGAATTAAATATACAAGTAGAATTTGAAATACATAATTTCTTATGTGTTTTTAAATTTCCAATGTCATTTTTTGATACAAAAGATAAATCATAAAGTGTCAAACTGTTAAAAAGAAATTCATCTATGAAAATGCAAATGCAATTATTCGACTCGGCTTCGTAGCGGGGGTCCCCCTCGCTCCACGAATGCAAACTGCGATATTAAAGTTCTTATTAGAATTTTTATATCTGGGGGGTGTATTGGAAAATCGAAAAACAGGGGGTGGGTAGATGTGGGTGGAGGTTTGGATAGTAAAATGTGAACGGATTCAAGAGTGCATTATCCAGCGTTGCCCTCGCAATCAGTCATCGTTATGCCACATAAGAATATCTATGTACATATAGTGTATTGTAATGAATAGGTTGGGGAATGGTTTTTGAAATATATAACACTGCTAAATTCCATTTTTGAATAATGGTGCCCCATAAATTGAATCAATTATTTGTCTATAATAATAAAAACTTAAAAACTATATATATATATATATATATATATATATATATATATATATATATATATATATATATATATATATATATATATATATATATATATATATATATATTTATATATAATATTTTATCAAAAGTTAAGTTAAAAGTGACTTACTATCGAATTCATTTTAATTTAAAATATTTATATACAGCATACGACTACGATAATAATTATTCACGTGGTAAACTTTCATTCATTATTAGTACGAATTATTGATATTAGATAATCGAAATGGCTTCAATATACATACACAATACAAATAAGTATCAATTTGGGTGAGCTAAACATTTGAAACATATTCATAACATACTCAGATTAAACTAATTTAGTAGTTTTTAGAAATTTCTTGATTAATAAATAAGTATTTTAAGTAAGTCCACTTTTCTTCATTTTAAGAAATATCTTTTGCGTTTAACAATATTTAAAAATACATACTGGTGGTCTCTAATACGATTATTCTGCTTTTCCGAGATTCTGGACATATCGAATAAAATAAGCGATAACAATTTTATTTTTCGAATATCGTTAAAATACAATTAATTTTAATTAAAATATGTATATATATTTAATTGTTTAATTTAATATGAAAAGAAAAAAAATGGTTCAAAACCTCGCTAAATAAAATTATTATAATTACGTATTTTTATATGTCGAGAAGGAATATTTCAATTAATGTTTAAAAAAAAGGCAAATTGAAGAAATGACTTTGGCTTCGTGGTTGAGACCGTGAAACTCAATTAGACCTACATTTGTATATGAAGCTATTTGAGATCGCGGGTCAACACGCGGCAAAGTCGTCTCTGACGAAAAATTAATTTATCGATTTTTATCGATTCATTCATTATGTTCGGCCAGCGTTAGGACACACACACGTAGATTACCGTCTTTACATATTACAAATGATCAACAGCTTAAGGTCAAGCACTGCAAGGAAAAGACTACTTCCATTCATACTATACAGCACCGCCCGTTTGTGGTACGTTTATACTTATTTTGGACGAGTGCAAGGCGAAATGGGCTTATATAAATATGTACATATATACTACAGAATGCGACGGTACGACGCAATATTGCTTGTGGGTGATACCATTTTTGGGGTGACACCAGATTGTTCAAATTGAAAAACGCTAATTCGACATACATATTCGTTGTATGACGGTCCTCGAGCGGCTACAATCTTCATTGCAATTTCTGCATATATACAGCTTTCTACATATATACAGCTTTCTGCATATATACAGCTTTCTGCATATATACAGCTTTCTGCATATATACAGCTTTCTGTATTTATACACATTTCTGTATTTATAAAGCTACCACGAAATCCGTCTAGTGCAACTATATATAGCATAAAAAATGAGGCCTAATTGACTTTTGTTCGAATTCCTGAGAAATCAGTGTATGAACCTAAAGGTAAGAAGCTTAACTGATTCAGTCAGACGGAGTCGCAATCCAAAAATAACGTGTGAACTTAGTTTCTCTTTTGGCACTTCTCTCTCGTAGGTCATAACAATTAACAAATAATTTTAAATAATTATGTTTTATTTTTCTAATATGAAGTATTGTTACTTTTCATTTAATATCAATACTTTTTGGCTCGGAATTTACTTAGAGTCTTAAATATTTCCGGGGTTGTTTTATAAAGTTTCAAATGTGCATCAGATGACACCACGCCACTGAATACGGGTGAACTCTCCACTGTGACATCACGTCACAGTGGAGAGTTCCGAATATTTCCACAATGGCCAAAGAAGACCGGTTCTTTTCGATACGTTTTGGTAACATGTACTGCTGTCTAATATGAATGTATGAACATGTCCATATATATTATACTCTCTTCCATTCGGGCCTCGCTGTGATTATATTTTTTTTTATTTACATTTTGTTTTATTTTATTTTACTTTTTCTTTTTCTTTCTCCTTATGTACATTTTTATGTACTATTTTAATTTTGTTCAATGTGAAACTAAGAATTGGATTTATCGATTTTATTTTTGATTTTTACACTTTTGTTCATTTTTTTTTCTGATGTATTTTTTTTCTTTTGTTACTTTTTTTTATTTTATTTTATCATGTTTTTCTGCTTTTGCTTTTTTCTTTTTATTTTATATTTTACTTGTTTTATCTTATTTCATCTTTGTTTTTTCTTTATCAAATGTAGGCCATTGTGGCGCATTAGGTTCTTCCTGTAATGCCACAAAAGTTTTTTTATATTAAATAAATAAATAATTAAATAAATAATGTACTAGAGAATATTTTGTACTGTTGTTTACGTGCAGTTGCTGGCTTGAGTTGTACTGGTATAAACGAATAATTTCGCAATAGAATTAATGTATTTTTGCAATGCTTATGATTGTCATCGAATTAATACGAATTTGTAATATATTTTTTTTTCATTTTTCAACATTTATACTACGCATTATAGTCCATGAAGAGCACGGGCTCGTTAGCTCAATAGGTTAGAGCGCCAGACTTATTGTTAGACAGGAGGTTGTGGGTTCAAATCCCACACGAGCCGATTTTTTTCAATTATTATATTATTATAATATTATAATATTATAATTATAATTATAATTAAAATATTTAAATATAAAATAAAATATAAAATAAAAAAAAAATATAAAAAAATAAAATAAAATATAAAATATTAAATATTAAAATTAAAAATTAAAATTAAAATATATCTTATATCTTATATACATATCTTATTAGTTTTTTAATACATTTACAATAATTAAAGCAAAAAGTTTTCAAATAAAATAGTATCAAACAAAATTAATTATTATAGGTTCATACATGACTGCTTTGTTTTTTTATTACATAAATTCATTCATGCTACATTGAGGAAAAAATTAGCATACTATTCAAAACCAGCAGCATAGCTCGGACGTTAAGCTTCTGCTTACCGTCAAGAAGGTGCCGGGTTCTATCCCTGAATGAAAATGAATTTTTCAGAGTATGCTGTTGGTCAGACCTGGATTTGTGACTCCAGGTTGATCGTTTCCTATCAGAGTTTGCCAATTTTCTCTGATTTCATTGTTGAAACGGTTCCCGGAAAAAAAATTGGCTAAAATTCCTTCCTACCTACTATGTCACCACTATTTGAAATTTGATGGATGTACAATAAAAATTTATGTACAATTCATAGATGTCTCGTTAATTTGCGAGTTTTTTCAGTGTCTCGCAATTCAACGACTTATAATAAAAAAAAAAAAAAAAAATGCTGCATTTGTATTTGTAATTGGCCAGGAAAGCGCATTGGGATTTTCCTGTAAGGCCTTCCTGGTATATATGTAAAATAAAAATAAAATAAAAATAAAACAAATCAAAATGAGTTATTTATATGAATTGAAACATAAAAATTATATAGTATATATTTTATAGTGGTTTAATAAGGCAACTTGCCTGTAATATTTATTCAACGTTAGAATATCGATACTTTGTGAAGTTTTTAAACCACAGTACTTCAGAAATTTTATTATTCAATTTAAATTTCATCTCAATTAAGTCTCGATTTAATATTAAACGGGATTAGCTTCAAATTTGAAGCACCGAACCAAATATTTTTTCACGAATAAATCACCCCATATACGTGCAAATTTGCAGATCATCAAAGCACGTCATTTTAATACGAAAAAAAAATCAAATATGTATGGATAGTATATATGTATGTAGGTATGTACGTACCGATATTATAATTCCCACCGTGTACGAATTGCACGAGCCAATTTCAGAACTTTGAATTTCGGTCACATTATCATCATGCACGGTCGGGTAAGTGCCGGATTTTGTCAGTGCGCAATTTTGACCGTCACGCCAACGAATACATATCGTAAATCGTTATTAACGATCCACTAACTAACTTGGTCGTTTATTCTCATACGCCGATGCCGTTTCGATTCGTACGGCAAATCCGATGACACTTGCGGGCGCGACCCGCTGATCATGCCTTAATGAGATTATTGCAGTCAGGCGCGGTCAGATGCAGCTCCGGTGCAGCGTGATGCACTCGGCTAATTCGATTACCGATGCACCGACTGTACTAAATATTCATTTTATCAAAACACACCACTTGGACACGTGCGCGTCGGATAACTAAGAGTCAGCGGCCCATCGAAATTAAAATCTCCCCTTCGTGTTTGCTTTTTGTCACTTGTATGCATGTATGTATGTATGTGTGTTTTTTATGTCCCCCTTTTACTATGGTGAATTTGCACATATTAAACTTTAACTTTTAAACTTGTGTGAATGTAAAAGCTTTCGTCATGCTGTAATGACTCATGCGTGAATGACTTGTTAACATACTAGGATTTTCTCTATGCTGAAATATTAATTTTTTTCTATAATTTTTTAATATACCAAATTTAAATTTAATTTCAAAGGTTTTAAATTAAAATCTGTAGATTTTTTAAGTGGACTATTTATTGGGTTCCAAAAAGCGTATACGGTTTATATTGGTGTAGGTATCTTGAGAATCTTAGTTGAGATAATATATAAAATTTAACATTCCTGGCCATTGAACGTCAGAATGATGCATAAAGATGAATGCACTCAAAGTGTGGAACACTGTATGCTTGGCGGGTCTAATGCGAAATATTATTTCACGTTAAATGAATTATCCATTCTTGTAGTCAAGAATGGATAATTCATTGTCGTCGTCATGTTGTCGTCAGCTTGGTACTAGAACTAGGTGTATATGAAAAATGTTCAATTAATTTAAATGAATTTAATACACACATACATACACGTGCATGTAGCTGTAATAAACATAACATTTTTAATCTTATTAAAAATTAATTGTTGACAAATTATATTTAAGTATAGTTAGTTGATATAGTCGAGATAGTAAAAAGATTAAAATTTCAATAAGTGGGACACGTAGCTATGTATATTTATAGAAGGACGATAGAAGCGCTTGAATGGTTCCCGAGAGAGTGTAAAAGGATGCAAGAAAGCCTACAGAGAATATGTGTGGATGAAATTAGAAAAAAATGTGTCGAATGAGATGGATGACAGTTGCTCAAAACAGAAAAGAATATGAAGCGTATTGGAGAGGCTTTCACCCAGCAGTGGCTGGAAAATCCCAGTTTCACCAGTATTCAAAGTAAGAAAATAGTGGCCCTATACTATGATGATGATTTAGCATTTCATATATTTTTTATTGAATTTGTACTATATTTCACAAATATTGTACTATACACTTATATATGAAACGTTTCTCTTCATTGCTATTATAATATTGGCAATATCCGAAGTATTGTTAACCGTCTTTAATGCATTCAGAGCGATAACAATAAGCGACATCCTCTGTATGTGAGTATATTCTGAATGTGTTTCTAAGGGAATTAGAGGGAGAATGGACCGATTCTTGCTTAGGGGATGGTTCAGTGGGGTAAGTGTGGCCGCGGGCATCTGCATTATCTGCAGTAATGTGATGCACCTAACGATAGCGATTATAATAACGGAGATGTTCGGTTCGTTTGATGGACGATTTGCCCGGCGGCTGGAACACGCGTTCGCTTGTGTCGATCGTGTGCGACGGGCATTAGCCGCGTGCCGCAATATAATTGACTGTACGCGATCTAACATAAGCTTTAATTATTTTAAAAAATAATCCAGCTCTCCGCTTTAATTCGATTATATGTATATACGCATATACTTTGGAACAATAGATCAAATTAAAATTAAAATTTTATTTATCGACATCTATCCGAGCGATTCGAAACTATTTTTCGCACGCATACTTCAAGGTCAATTTGAATCTACATATGTATGTATATAATTGAATTGTGTAATATATGTGTATTTTTTAGAGTTGAATCATGATTTACTCCGACATATGTACTATGTATGTAGGTACAATAAAAATTCACCGATTACACAGTGATATATATACGTATGTATGTATGTAGATATATAATATAATGATGGAAAATTAATCCAACCCACATAAATAAATATGTGCATATGTATGTTTATACATGTGAAAACTGATAATTTATGAATCTTTTTTGGATAAAGTATATAAAATATAGATTTAAATATTCGTTAGTTCATACTGTAATAAACAGTAGCAACTATTTACATTCGTATATATTACTTTTAATAATGGT
Source organism: Arctopsyche grandis (assembly GCF_051622035.1). Taxonomy (NCBI): domain Eukaryota; kingdom Metazoa; phylum Arthropoda; class Insecta; order Trichoptera; family Hydropsychidae; genus Arctopsyche; species Arctopsyche grandis. The sequence goes on from NC_135358.1 coordinate 17,559,767, forward strand.
ATGTATTATGTATGTACTTAAACACATATTTTGTATGTGTGTGCATATGTAGGTAATGTTGGTTACTATTATAAAATTTCAAATGTTTGCTTTACGTTCAAAAAAGGTTCACGAAGTTGTGTTGATCAAAATGTTACTCTTGTGGATGGGATCCGTTTTGCTGAACTACACATGTACATACGTTCATATTTAAAATTGCTAAAATTTGAATGAAACTTTTCAATGAAAATAAAAAACTTTCCCAATTTAAACTCAATTTTTTATGAAACGGTAAAAAAATACAATCGAACTTTTTTTTTAAATTCAATCAATGTATCCACCTTACAATTTATATACGGGATATAAATAACAGAATTGGTATGAAATGAACTATTTATTGGAAAATTTATGATTATATTTAACTCCCGGTAAACTTTTCGCTTAGTATTTATCGACAAATTGTTTTGCAAGCGTTGGAATTTTTATTTTATGATATTTTTGCTCGGATATTGAACATAAGAGAGGCTGTTAATTTTATAATATATTTATAATTTGGAGATAATTTAAACATACAAAGTATCTAGTATCATTCAAGTAAACAACAAGGCGCATATGGGCGCGTTTCTGAAAAAAACATCTGACCAACATGAATAATATTTTGACCCGACTTCTTTGAGATTGTATATTGCAAATCCCATCCATAACATTCGTATAAAGGCACATAAACGAATATCAAATTTGAGCATTATTCGTGTGTTTTGAACAACCAATATGAACGATTTTGTATTGCGTTGACGTCACAGAGAGGCTGAAACATCGCTTCATATATAGGTAGATACATACATACATACATAGTCAAAGTAAACCGTACCTTTGCTCATCTACTCTAGTGCATTCAAGAGACGAGGCATTTGAAGTAATTTCCCTGAACATATAAAATTATTAATTTCGCTTTGTGCGCGATTAGAGCGAGCTCGGCTGCGACGAGGAAGCCGCGAAAAGCTCGCTATAGAGAGGCAGGCGTTCGTTAACTGAATAAAGTTCGCCGTGTATGAAAAGTTACGTAAGCCTTTGTCAAGTGCCAAATAAATCGGGATTAGCGAACGAAACTCGGTGTAAAATTCGCGTGTGCCATAACTAAATACATACACATACGACCGATCACGCGAAACTTTACTTTCTACGTTTATATACACAGGCGTGAGCAAAGTTTAAATATTTATTTATGCGAGTGTGTGTATGTGTACGTGGGCAAACGGATCTTTAGTATATAGGAGGTTTGTTCAATTTAACCGAAAAGTAATAAAGATACGTCTTACATATCGCTTCCAGGTAATCTCGCCGCACTTACACATTAAGCTTATACATACATACATACATATAATATTTATAGCGTAAATTCAAGCTTTAAATTACGATGATTATAAATTTAACTCCATCTTTGTTTCAATAAATTTTTTCAGACAATGAATGAGAAAGGCTTTCGGGCTCTGTTCACGAATAATGGCTACAAAGCATTTTTTTTCAGATCAACTTCTTGATAATCAAATTTGGCACACAGTTATTGTTTATCCATCGATGCGAATCGCAAACACCAATTACATTCCAAAATTGGAAGTTTTTTTCCGTTTGTGAATCGACTGGGAAAACAGGGAAGGACCTAAGGAAAAGTTTTCTCCATTGGTTTCGATCGAAAGTTTTATTTGTTTCGTCCCGAAAAGTAAATAATTCAATTTGTTACAGCGGACACTTTTCAAATTATCCCTCTCGGCAAATAAAAAAATGACGGACGTCTGTCTGTCGGACTTTCAATTATATCCTTTGTAATTTATTTTTCAGTTATTTAGATATAATTTTAAATTAAATAAATTTATGGGTTATGTGATAAAGTCCGTTCTCTGACGAAATTAAAACAAATACGGGATTTTGTTTTATATAATAAATATAAGCGTAATTAAGATGTAAATATTTTGCCAAATATTATTGTTAAATTTAAGCAATGTGAATAGTAATAGTAAATAAATTTGTCAAAGAACGTAAAAAGTTTAGCAAACTGTATAACATTCTTGGAATAAAATGTGTAAAATCTGAATTTGATTCAATTATCATAGCCAAGAGTAAATCTCAAGAGAAAAAGAGTAAATCTTAAAATGTCCAAAATCAAAAACAAAAAAATCCTGGATTTGTATTTGAAAAAAACAGAAAAAATATTCCGTTCGTTAGTAATAAATTACAATGTGAATTTGATTCGTTTTTAATTTATGAATAATGGAAATGTACTCATCAAATAGAGAATATCAATATCAAAATGCGATAAAAACGTCATATTAAAATATAGGTCAAAGTGAAATATACAATAAGAACTCGAATTATTTGACATTTTAGGGTCATTTATTTTACAGAAAATATATGAAGATAGAAAATTTGATTGATATTTAGGGTGAAAAAAAAAATAAGGAACGATTTATTTTTCAATCATCGTCATTGGTATTATTATTATATATAATAAAAAAGAAAACATTTTTATTGCAAATTGTAATTTTTTCCATTTGTTATAGGTACACGAAAGTCATAGTTTTGTTGGTTTGCGTAATTGTTATAAAGCTGAATAACATTTTGCATGCCCGGTGAATTTTTATTTTAAATATGCACATAGCCCATAGTGTAGTATAGTGTATAGCCTTTACAATACAATAAAGCGTTCAGCTCACATTAAAAACAGCTTTCGTCCATTGTATCGGAGTTGAAATCCATTATTTTTTTAAAGGAATGAATTTTGATTGAAATTGATAAAAAATGGCTTTATTTAGAGGCTATATTATACAATCTGGAATATCTATCAGCTTTCTAAAAAATAATTATATGAAGGTTCTACCACACTTCTACTTATGTATGTATGTTCATACATACATATGAGCCGTTATATTTGAAAGTGGCATACGTCCACTTTTCTTAATTTCAAGAAATATTATGCAAAACATTATATAATATACATATAATGTTTTGCGTTTAACAATATTTAAAAATACTGGTGGCTTGTTTTACGTTTATTTTGCTTTACCGAGATTTCGGACATATCGAACTAATAGAATTGTGAACAGAAATTGTGCTTGGAACTGAAAATTGGACTTGTTTCACTATCAAATATTGAAGATTACATAATCGTTTTTGGAAAATTGAATTGAATAAAAATATACTGATTCTAAATCTGTAGTGCATAAACAATAAATTATACATATACATATGTACATGTTATATTTATATTATATTTTTAAATCATTTTATTAGTCACCTATTTTTCGAAGTGTACATTACAAGTGTACATCACTTTATTTTAGTATAAATGATTTATGGTAATTAGTTGTATATAATTAATTTTGTTACACAGTATATTATATGTACATATATGTAGTAGTTTTAAGGTTTACATTGAAAAGGGAGTGTATGTATGTTGGAGCCAATGTCAATATTGGAGGGTGCGAGAGCACCTGAGTGGCAAAAGGCAACTGTGTAAACTTTCAATGGGGTGCAAAATAAAAGAAATGACTGAAGAGGAGTTGAGGGTGGATATGGAGGGGAGGGGAGGAGGAGGACTTTAAAATGACTGTCTGGGGATTAACGACGTATCGGCCACAGAGGGTGCGAATTAATGCAAATGAAACATCTAGCTCGATGAATGATGGCCAGATAAGCGTGGATAAATATATTAAAGTGCAAGGAGAGGGAGGAGGGGTGACACGGAGGGCGTCACCGAAAGGGTTAAATCGCGAAACTCGAGCGAGTGCAACTGACGCTTCGCAAGGCGACGGCGTGTGATAAATTTGAGTGGGGACGGGGGTTTAAAGGTTTCGGATTAGACTTTTTCCTTTGAACACCTGACCAAAACTTACGCTTGGGTCGTTAAAGGGCCAACGTCCTGTATTGGCTTAACTGTATTAGGCAAAGGCCGTCGCATTTCCGAAGTATTGAAGCTCTTCTGAAGTGCGGCACTCGCTTGGCGGGTTTCAATCGAGCAATTGCCCAATAATTTGAATACGGGGCTTAACCCTTTCGCCGCGGCAAAATTGGCGTGAGACAGGTGAAGTGCTACACTTAAGTACATACATATATTATACAAAATACCACTATATACGAACATCTCTTAGGAATGGCCTATTTTACTGCGCACAGTGGGAAGGGGGGGGGGGATTCCTAACGTTTTTCACAAAGTTCAACATTGCAATTGTATTTATTACAGCTAGCAGTGAAAAGGCAATTAGTTGGTTAAAATGAGCTTCTATTATATATACGAGGTATGTAAATAAAGTAATGGGACTGGTAGAATTTTTCTTCTCATGGTGCCTTATCCGTTACCGACTGTTGGCAATCACAGTATTACAATGCAGTATTACTAAGATGTCCTTCTTCTTCTGGGACCTCTTCTTTCGCAGATCTTTAAATAATAAGATGAAGGAGTTGATATGTCTCAGGGTGTATTATGTATCCAAAGTAGCATTAATAAGTAGATAACTGATAGCATTGGATTTTACAAAATCACATTTTGAAATATTAACTGCTGCTTAGCTCGTTTTTAGCATTAACATACGTTAACGTTAAGCCCCGAGAGGTTAACGGATTCGATCCAGTGGGTTGACCTCGATTGCAACGAATTTATTTCTAATATAATCTGTAGTGCTTATGGTCAGACTTGGTTATTTGTGACTTCAAGTCGATCGTTTCCTATCAGAGTTTGTGAATTTATCTGATTTCATTGTTGAAACGGTTCCTCCATCAAATTGCAAAACCATCCTACCTACTATTTCTCACCACTATTTAAATATGATTTCAAAAATTTGTAATATATAAGTTTATATATTTACAAGTTTAATACCATATGTATCGCTCAGAAGCAACCTATTATAGGAAAATATATTTTTTTATAAGAAATAAAATAAAATATTCATTATCGAATAGGCTCATCCCTTAAAATCCTTCATTATTGCAGTCTATCGACGTGGGAAATTAGCCAAATCATCTAATTACAATTTCAAAAAGTATGGGACACGTTACAATATAATCAATCTTATTAGACTTCTTACAAAGTAATATTCGAAACGTATGATAACAATTCGTTACATTTTTATGTGATATATACAATTTTAATTACATTAACCCAAAAATCGCATTTTGGCAAAAAACATTCTACCCACCACTATCTATTTGAATTCAAAATTTTTAAATATATAAATGTAAATGTTTAATACCATATATGTATGTCGTTCAGAGGGCAACCTGTAATGAAATAATGGGGTAATATAAATTAAAAAAAATAAAACAAACTTGTTGCATGATTAAAAAACTTCATCTATTGTTTTTTGCGTAAAAATATAGAAGAGTTTCCGAGATCGGTGTGATAGTGAGTAGTTGTTCCATCACGAGCCAATCCCGAATGAAGCGTCAAACAAATTCGTCGAATATTTATATACAGGGTGTACTCTCAGCATAAAGAGATCATTGGTCGATGGTACGCGAGACCTTATTGGTTGATGTACATATACGGCTTGTTTATACGCTTAGACCTTTTTGGCACGAACGCGCGATCAAGTGGTCAATGCTAGTAAGCCAGTGATCGAAGAGCACCAATGACCTAATCTCTACGTTACACTATGAACAAAAATAAAATAAAAACCCAAAGGAACTTAAAAGTGACACAGTCGACTGGAGTGCAGTAACTTGGAATTATCATTTTTAAAATCAATTTCCCTGATTATAAAAATGATTTGTAAAGGTCATATATAAAATCTCAGTCCGCGTTAGTACACGGAGAAGAAATAATTTGAACTTATGACGGAATGGAAGCCGTTAAAAACAATAGTTTCCTTCGCCGTCTTGTCGAGAAAAACTTGGCGAATTGGTTCGCAGTGGGGAGAATCCCGTAAAACGTGACTTTCAAACGACGAAAATTTCCACGTCGTAATTTAATATGCGTGGAAAAAACGTACATCAATTCAACGAGGAATAGGTACGTGCAAATTAATTCGAAAGGAAAATCTATCGAGCTCGTGTAATTGCCACAACAGCAATCTCGTTAACATAATCTAATTAAGATAATAGCTGTTACGTTAAGAAGGCTTTGCGCAAAATTACCCTCGACAGAAAGAGAGAGAGGGAGAGTGAGTGAGACAAGGAGTGAGTTAACGAAATGAAAACAGTGCGAGTCATTTAACGATACTGAGATCGTTATGTGGCATATGTGTGTTCATTTGAGACGAAAATGTGACGAGATTTTGAACACAAGTCAATCAATTTTCAATTAAAATTTATTTTGGAACAGTTAACACACTCATCGGAATATGCAATCTAAATTTAAATATATACATGTAGATCAGAGCTACATTGTGGGAATTGAACTTAGAACTTTACGAGTAGAAAAAAAAAAACAATTTAATAGTTAAATCCAGATACATTTAGAATCACCCAAAGGATTAAAGGATACGTTGACGCCTTGTCACTATCGCCGTTCGGATACTTTGCCAGCTTAGCGGCTACAATCTCATTAAAGAGATTCGACTTAATTCGTTGCAATTTACGTCGACCCATTATGCGGCCCTCATTCAAATGCAGATCGCTTTGTGGTCGCGTTTTCAATTACGTAGACGTTTCGAGAACGCCTCCTCTATTATTTATTATTAATAATAATAACAACGCGTGTGCAAACAATGCGTGTGTTATTAACGGGGCGCACGCGGCCGACAATGGGTTATTTGACGCGGATTCGCGTCACCAGCTTCATGATACGTTTATTATGCGCGCACAAATATGTACATATGTATGGGTGGTTCGGATTAGTTTGTGGGAATATTGACGTTGTGTATTGTTTTGTTACATGGAGCTGTGGTTTTTGTAGTTTATTTCAATTTCGGGATTGGTTTCAAAGTGAAAGTCTACCAATTAATGCATATACAGACAGATTAGGTCTCGCGTGTGTGTAGGAGTCAATTTGAACGTTCAAATCAAACAAAAGTAAAGACAAATAGTTTTTGAATTACAAACACAGACAGGGGGGAGAAAGATTTCATTTGATTCCGATCCCCCATTTATTTGTAGAAAGGCACTCGAGTGAAATGTCTATTGGTATTCATTCGAATGTCTTATATAATACATACATACATACATATGTAGCTTATGCTTTAAACATATAATATTCATTATACATATGTATGTATGTATGAATATCTACAAATGTATATTGTATAGAGAGAGTTGTACATGTAAATCGTTACATAAACCTGTAAGCTTCTTAAATCCAAAATATCATGTCAAAATAGGCCATTTTAGACTGCTTATATTTCTAAACATTCGTAATTTTTTGTGATAAAATTAAAGGTGTGTAATAAAGAAAAATCCCAACGACTTTTTTTTTTCAAAATAATGACGTGAATAAACATGAATAAAATTACGATTTTCTGAAAATAACGCTACCCCCGTACAAACACGTATTACAAACGCGGCGCGCTTTGTATGGGGATACAAGTAACGTAACCTGATGCATGTTAAAAAAGGTACATATAGAAAATCGCCATTGGCTCACAGGAAATCGGTTGAAATCTGCCATGAAAATCGCCAGTCGCTCACAGAAAAACGTTTGAAATATGTCGAACACACAAAAACTTCCCGCTCACTTGTTTTTTTAATTAAATATTTTATTTTCTATATCGGACGAGCGTGAATGCGATGAAACTTTGCGCACATATTTAACGTTTAAAAACGTCATCAAAAATAACAATCGGTACGCTCGAACTGATCTCAAATGGAGTGCAGAACTCCTGTAAAATTTAAATGCAATTTGAACGTTGCGATATTAATTTCGATGGTTTATTTCAGCCTTACTGAGAGCGACCGGCTGGATTCGCGATGCACGCACTGCACCATTAGATTGAATTTTCGCGGCCAGTTTGGTTTTTACTACTGTTACGGCTGTAATAATTTATTATAATATACATACATATGTATCGTTGGCGAAATTAATTTTTGCGCGTCGTATTCGGTCGTTTTTTCTACACAGATAGCGTCGTACTACATATTTCGCACTGTGATTTAAAAGTGGAATTTTCAATCGTTAGTATTATAACAAGAATTTTCTCAATCGTACGCACTTGTTTTGTTTGACGATGATGTTCTTTTGTTTTCAATATAACGTTTTCAAATTAATATATTTTTTTAAATGTACATCATTTCTGAATTTTGCTATCTTTATTGAAGAATGTAAAAATGTAAAAATGTGAAGAATGTAAAAATGTGAAGAATGTAAAAATTCCAACAAAGGTATTTGGATATGTTGAAATGTTGAGATTGCCCGAGAGAGCTTGTGAGTTTTATTTATTGTTTTCTATTGTATGAAATAATTTTATATGTATATATGTAATATAATATTTTTTTCCGTTCTCCGTCACGAGCCCGAATGTGAAACGCCCGAAAACGCAAATATCGGAAGGCAAAGATCGAAAATCGAAAGATCTTAAGTCGAAAGATAAAAAAAGGGTGCATGGTAAACGGTACATACTCACGTATATACACACTTAATTTGCGCGAGCAGGATACAACAGGAACAAGAGGACCAGGCTTTTCCTCCCGTATTAATGTGCGCGCGCAGAATAGGTTTGTAAGCGTTTTTTTAATTTTATTAAAATTTATATATGTATTATACAAACTTATTATTAAAAAATGCAAACCTACACATTTTTGAATTTATCATCTCAATACAAACATACAAACATATGTACATTAACGATCCTTTTTGCTCATTTTCCAATGATTTTAATTATAAATTTTATATAACAGGTTGTATTTGTATTTTTTCGTGACTCGAATTCTACATTTAATCTTTGATATATATATATTTTTCACATATTTGAATTAATCAGAAATACAGTGGTTAACGTATAGTGGCAACAAATGAAGGGTCACGGGTTCGAGCTCCAACCCGGTGTTTCTAGCAAGACCTTGGATATGTGTGACTCCAGGTCGATCGTTTCCGTTTTTGCCAATTTAACTGATTTCATTGTTGAAATGGTTTCTATCAAATTGGTCACCTACCTTCACCTGTCACCATTATTTGAAATTAATTTTAAATTTATAATAATATTATAAATTTATACAAAGTACATCTGTACAAATTTGGTCATAGACGTCACTCATGATGGCACTATGGTAGATATAAAATTTAAAAAAATACTCCGTTGAATGGATCATTGATTGATTTATTTTTCTACTTAAAATATTACATCATTTACAAATATTATATTATTCTTGGAGTCCATGAGATATTTACATACGAAGTATTTGCGACCCTTTAATTATTGTAGGTGAGATTCAACTATACATATATTATAACTAAGAACTATCTACAATATACTTTCATTTCAAATCATTGCTAGTGATTGTTGAGAGCATACAATTTAAATCTACACTGTCAGCGCTTTATACATTACCTACTGAAACGACGTATGCGACATCGTTCGTATTTGTTTTGGCGTAGTGCGGTGACGTGTAATAGGGGGTTGGGTCAACTAGTTGTAGACTCCACCCCACGACTCCACCAAAGGCAATTAAAATGTTCATAAATTAGCAGAGCAGACGACCGTGTTTGCACTCCTGATGGATACTCCAACGAAAAGCACGGACGCACCCCACTGATTTTAAACTTCATTCCATATTATTAGGTAGTGGGTGAATGGTGGATCACGATTGGTTTATTGGTTGATGACTTTTTTTTATTAACATCGCACACAATCATTTTGAAGTGAAAACTTCCTTACAAACATTTGAGTTGATTTATTTTATTATTTATTTATTATACAGGTAAACAACCATTTATTTATTTCAATTTTTTTACACGACATCTATGGTCAAACATTGTACATACATAAGTATTGTAGGTATTATTCAAGGCTAAATACAAACATCGATTAACAATCGTAAAGAAAATTTTTAAATCAGTGAATTCGAGATACTATAAACTCAAATTTTGTGAAAAATAGGACGGGGTTGCCAATTTGTTGGAACCGTTTCAGTGAAATTAGATAAATTGGCAAATTCTGATAGGAAAAGATCGACCTTGGAGTCACAGGGTCTGGTCAGTAGCACAAAGCCAGAGATTGAACCCGTGACTACGTTCCTTCCTTCCGATTCTCCCATCCCTTCCTTCTACCTTCTCTTATCTCTAACATTTCCTCTACTTCTTCCTCTTCTCTTCTTGGAAATTATCTCACAAATCTTATTTCTTTGTATACTGTGAATGTAGATTTTGCATAAATTAGTCTCACTTCTATTGAATACTATTGTTCTTTTTTTAATTTTTACTCTCTGAAATGTCTCTGTCAGCTGGAAGTGACAGTTCACTCCAGTTCACAATTTTATTCTACCACTTTTTCAAAATTTCTTGATACATTTTATCCCGTGGTATCTTTCCGCCTAATAGGAATTGTGTATTACTGTGCCTACAGCCTAGCCAATTGGAATGCAGAGTAATCGAAACGAATTTTGCTATACAAATAACTATACATACATTATATACTAGTGAATGAGAGGACCGTGGTGCAAACATTTACATAAGACTAGGAGGGGGGGGGTAAGGAGTGTCAAGACGTCCGAGGGTTTCCAGACGGCAAGGGGGGGGGGGGGTTGAGACTTGTCCTCTTCCCGACAGTGTTAAAATTAGAGGACGCCCTCCATAGTATAGGAGGGCTCTCTCTCTCTCTTGTCTCGATGACGTGAAACTTTCGGACGAACTGGCACGTCTCGTTGTCCGAAAGGCTAGAGACTCTCGTGATTAACGAACGCGCTGCAAATATTAATAAACCCTCGTTAGTCCCCCGTTTCGAACTTCGGTTTTGATCCCCCAGGAATGCAAGCGTTACCTGCATAGGGTAAAGGAAGTCGTTCAGTTCCAGGATTAGTTGTTATCAACACAAACACCTGTTCGTTCAAAGGTTTCCCCTCCTCCATTACGCAAGCTTCTGTTTACCTTAGTGTACATCTATGTACATACCTAGTGCCTAGGAGTTTGAATTTTGTTCCTAATGAATTAATTTTTATGTCAGAACTATTTAATATGAGTCAATTGAACTCAATAACTAATTGTAATGATTTATGTGTTTATGTGTATATGCATGTATAATGTTTGTATGTATATGGATGTATGTATTGTATGTGTATGTGTATATGTATATATATATATATATATATATATATATATATATATATATATATATATATATATATATATATATATATATATATATGTATATGTATGTACATATATGTGAATATATATATGTGTAGGTGTATATGTATGTATATGTATATATGTGTATTTTTATATTTATGTATGTATGTATGTGTATTTGTGTTTACGTGGAAGTATTTGTGTATATATGGATGGTGTACATATATGTTTATATAATTGTCTTTGGCCAGGAAGGCGCATTGGGTTTACCTGTTAGGCTTTCTTGGTGTAAATTAAATAAAAAAAATAAAAAAATAAAAAATAAAATACATATGTATTATATGTATATACTTGGGTTTGACTGCTGCCTCTTGTTATACAAGCATTTTTTGCAAAATTAAGTAAAGTTTTTTTTGTTAGTAATAAGACATTCCTTCTAACTATGCTACCCGCTCTTTTGCTTTATAATTTTTTCATTTTATTCACTGTATCAGCTGCTCTTGTCATACTGTTTACCCATGTATTTCGTTTCTTATCTCTTATCGTTATGCCTAATATATGTACAGCGTTCCACACCTCTTGAGGCAGTATTCCAGCGTTCAATGCCCAAGTTTCGCACCCACACGTCATCGCTGGCAAAACAAATGGATCGAAGATTTTTTTTTTATAGGAAAAGTGGTATTTTGGATTTTAAAACAGCATTCATTCACCCGAATGCACTTCATCTTAATCACTCGTATCTTTATTTCCTTTTCTTTGTTACCGGATACGTCAATGATTTGGCCTAGACACCAGTGGCGTAACTACCGCGCCCGCAGACCCCACAATGCGGGGGGGCGCCGCTAAGCGGCGTGTCTTTTTCACTGATTTTTTAACTTTTTCTTTTTAATTTTTTTGTGACAATTTTTTAAACACTACTTTATTTTTCAACCCATTCGCATCTCGTTTTATGCTATGTACATATATCTGAGAATTCTCTCCTATTCTTGTAGGATTTTTTGTAGTTTTATAATGGGTCAAATAGAGAAGATCAACAGTGTTCATAATTTGGCGAAGCTCTTCATTTGTGAGTTTTACACTATAAATTCGTCATTTCCTGATATCGCCACCGCAATCATATTGTTCCTCACGCTTCCGGTAACTGTAGCCACTGCTGAGCGCTCGTTCTCTAAGTTGAAACTTATTAAAAATTACTTAAGGTCAACTATGTCACAACATCAACTCAAAGGATTAGCGCTGATTAGTATTGAACATGAGAGAGCAAATAAAATGAATTTTAACGAAATAATCGAAGTGTTTGCCAATGCGAAGTCCAGAAGAACAGATTATGTAAAAAGGTATGTATTTTGAAAAATTATTTTGCTGAAAAGAAAATAATATGTGTATATGGGGGGGGGGGGGGGGCGCCGTAAAATATTTTGCGGGGGGGCGCCTGGAATTCATGTTACGCCACTGCTAGACACATATAATTGCTAAGTACTTCTACTTTTATTGGCTAGTTATATAATATAATATATAAATAATTAATAATACGTTGTAATAATAAATTAAAAGAAAGAGGAAAACATTTAAAAGGAAAGAAATGTATAGTGAAATATATAAATTCTTATATTAAATTATACATCTAATATATTAGGGGTACCGGAAAGAAATCCATTTTTTTTGCAGATCAACTTAAACATTCAGTTTTTCATTTTTTTTTGCACATTTTACTCCAAAATATAATCTCCTCTAATTTTCATGACTCTTTACCATCTTTTTGTCGATATTTCAATCCTTTTCTTGAAAAATCGTGCCAGTTTTGAACTAATAAATGTTAATAGTTGGTTTACCACATCACTCACGCTGTTGAATTTTTTTCTTCTTAATGTGGCCTCCATGGAACTAAATAGGTAATAGTAAGAAGGAGCGAGGTTTGGTAAATAAAAAACCATATTATGGTTTGAGGTATAAAAAGGATAGCGTTTTTCCCTGAAAAATGGTAAAAAAACTACGTGTTCCATCATTCTTCTTTTTCGTGCGTGCAGGACTAAAACCATTTTTTGTTTTTCCGATCCTTTAAAATGTTCCTATATTATCTTTGATAGTTCCGTGGTAATTTATAAGTTTCTGTGATAGTTCTATAATTCGATGATTTTCTGTGGTTATTAAAAACATACATAGAGTAAAAATGGATTTCTACTCTATATACCCCTAATATAATTTCGAAAGAGACTCTTTATGTAACCATTGTTGGTTCGTAGAAAAACAAATGAATATTCAAATAAATTTAAATAAAATAAAACTATTCAAATGAATTTAATAAAATGTTTACTGATAGATTGCCATTTTAAGCGTTTATATTACAAATACCGAGCGAAGCTGGGTAAAAACACTAGTTTGTAATATTTGTAGATGTGAGTAGGTATAGAGGGAAGCGAATCGTTTTGAATATGATATTACTTTTCTATTCAAGTTTGTTTTCAATCTATGTAAATGCAGGTGTTACAAATTGGATACTAAGTGCAAATGTGACATCGCAAATCCACTTCATCGGGTCGAATTTTCTTATTTTATTTTTTACTCTTATTATCGCGAGGGGGACTTCTTTGAGCAATCAAGTGAAGGCGTCTAGTAAAAGTTTGCGAGGGATCGAGTTGACCAGACCGGTCGTACGTGAGTGGGTTTTCGAGCACCCTTTACCCGACCTGCGAATTGACCAAGTGCAATAAAGGTATAAACTTGCCCTTATTTACTGAAATAAACGACCGCACACTACGGTCTCGTTAAGAAATGCATCCACGTACTCCTTGAGTGTAGATGTGTGTACATATGAATACAAGCATACATATGTATATTGTCTATTATACATATTATATATCGTACGTCCGATTATGCACTTTGCGACGAAATTTATCGCGGCAGCGTAGCGGCATCCGGTCGTGTGTGTCGTTATTGAGACATAAAAGTCATAAATCTATATTATTTGACAGTTAAACTGTTCCCGTCGCCGGCTCCGGTGACTTACAGCTTGCGGAAAATGGGGAAAAACCGGCGTCGAAACGCGAACATTTCCCACACTTTATAGCAAATGAAAAAAATAAAGGAAATATGTTCCGTATTTCTTTAACTGACACACATATAAATATTTTAATGTACTCGGACATCGCTTAATGGACTTTTCTAATAAATTGGTTGTATACTTATGTATGTATGTACATAGGTGCGAATGTATGCGTTTCATATAAATATTACATTTAAATAAAATGGATGTTGAATTTATTTTCTGTATATTAGGAAATTTTTGAATAAGAAGTTTGATGAAACATAAAAAGTCATAATACTCTTATCAATGAATTTTTATAGTGTAGTAAATTGTCACTTTATCTATGTACGTAGTAACAATTGATGAAGTTTTGTGATCATGCGAGAATTCAAACTCGTTTTTTTTATATATTCAAATTTGATCCTGAATACATAGTGTGCTGCTCATATTGTGAAATTTAATTACGCCGTTAAAATCATTTTCATATTTGGTAGGAATTTTATATGTGAATTTAATATGCATCATACCTTTAGTGCTCTCTTTTAATTATTCAATAGCGTACTTCCGCAGTAAAATTTAAATTGAATCATCCACGTACCTTATCGACTACCAGATTGAATTTGCAGATTATTTTACAGTATCAATATTATATGAAGGCCAGAAATATTTTAGAGGCATACGATGTATGAAATTTATAGGATTTATTAATAATATTCGTATTATTTTCAGTGCATATTTAAGGCCAGTATAGATTCGGCGAACACGACAACGACTGGTTTATTCTCGCAAGTGATCACTTTAATATAGATTTTGGGGTCAACTGGTGCAATTTATTTGTATATGAATATGTTGGTGAAGAGGGGTGAAGAGTGTGAGGGGGGGGGGGGGAGATGATGAGTCAGGATGCGTCTGGTTTGTCTTCGGCTCGCTATGTTCACCGTGTTCGTTGCAGTATAGTGATATACATATATATGTTTTATAAACTACAAATCATTCGGATCAGCAATATTGATGTTACCCATAGAATTCATCCGTCATTGATTAAAAGCGGATTTCAGGTATGATAAATATTAATTTGAGTTCTCTTTGTGTGTGCATACGTCACCATCATATGCATTTTAGTCAGGGATCGCGAGCTTTGAAGTTGACGTGGTGGGTCGCTTTGTGTCGGTATGACAGGGCAGGTCAAGTAGCGGGCCGCTTTGACTCACATGCACTCACACATGACGTAATTACTTCCGTGTTCGAAAGTTGAACATGCGTTGACGGTATATGAGTTTTTTCCCACTTCAATTGTTTGCACACACACTGATTACATTCAAAAGTGTGCTAAAACGTCATGTGAAATATCAATGATAAATTTAATATTAATTGGATCTGAAGATTGAGAGCCGTCGGAACTGCAATACTTGAGGTATTTGTGCTTTTCGCGGGATGAGAAAGTGAAAAGTTCCATTTCGCATACAATAATAAAACGCAACTCGTATTCGAGAGTATTAAGTACATATGTACATATACTAGACGAGATGTATTGGTTGGGGAATTTTCTCGGATTTTCTCCGGCGATGATGTACGGATAGAGAGGTTTTCCCATTTTTATGAAAGTGAAATGCATTTCGGATTAAAAGCCTTTTCAGGTTCAGTTCAAACTGCGATGTAACGAAGTCATAATCTTACCTTAATATTGTCTGTAATGTGAAAGATGCATTTTATTCTTGCGCTGTGTGTTGTTAAATAAACGGCTTTCACGTGAAAATGAATTAAAAGCATTTTTTTAATAAAAATATAATTAAAAATTAAATTAAATTTGTTATAGTTGAAAGGTTGATTATTATTGAGTTGTCGGTTATTCATAACGGAACTTGGAATATTAGGATATATTCAAAAACTACCATCTAATCGATTGCTTAAAAGTTGTAAATTTTATGTGATGATTATTTATCCTAAATTGGAACCTTTTGTATTTAACATTATTCAAATATACATTATGTCTTCACACATTTACTATTCCGTTTTAATTCTTCAACGCATAATATATTTGGTTCATTAAACATATTTCAAGAAAAACAGTGAAAATATCAATATATGCATATTGAAAGCTCGTTAGTAATATGCAGGAAAATTGTATTAATTTAAGGGCTGTGAAGTCGGAGTCGGAGCATTTCAAGCGGAAAAGCAGTCGTAAAATATCAACCAACTACAACTCCTTTTTTATAATTTTCTTTATTATATATAAATTATATTTACTGATAAATGATTTATTACTGATAAATGGAAATTAATTATATTTCACTATAGAAACCATGAATTTAAATTACATTATAAATAAATTCGTTGAATTGCACGTATTTCGATGTGTTGTGGCCAAAACCGATTGTTTTCTCCGTCTCATACTTTTTTTTATTTCCATTTTTTAATTAAATTGATTAGTTTGTGAATGAAATTCATACACATATACTATGAATGTACTAGATTTTTATTTATACTTATTTCCTTACCAATAATTTAAAAAATTGGGTCAATTTTTAGTATTTTTTTTAATTCCTTTATTTTTTTATATTTTAAATATCGCTATTAATTTACATACTAGAAATTTTATACGTTTGGCGAAAGAAAAGTCGATCATACTAAAATTTTTCAAGCTAGAGTCGGAGTTTGTGGTCGGAGTTGGAGTCGGAGTTGAATCATAACAAAAAGTCGGAGTCGGGGTCGGTAAATTTTAAACTGACTATACAGCCCTGGTAAATTCACTGTTTATATCAATTGTAGTACTTGAAAATGTATGTAATATCCAGTGAATAGATAAGAAAACTTATATATTAAAATGTTGAAAATTTTTCTGTAGTAAAATTTAATTTATCCGTAGATGTCACAGTAAAAGTATCACATTTAGTTTGGAATATGGAACGGGTGTAATATTCGAATGGTGCAATAGTTCCGGTGTGAAAATGCGGGAAATCCTCCGGTGACCGATGGCACTTGGGAAGCAGAGCGCATCAAAACTTTTTAATTAATAAAGTTATCATACATCTCCGAAGGGTGATCGCGCGATCGAAATGAAAAACCGAGTCGTGGAAAATGCACTCTCTCTAAGTTTTTATAGAACTTTTCACGACGCAGAACTACTCTCGCTCGATTCACATTTAAGTACATAGATAGTGGTACTTGATGTATGTATATGTTTACGTTTAAAATATATTTTTAATTTTTTTTTTCAAAACTTCAGTATGATGATGGTGAGTGGGTCGCTTTCCGGGGATGCATTAAATTTATTCATCGATGCGTCTGAATATAAACGGCGCTAATGACGCGGCTCGCGTCGTAAATTCGCCGATCAAGAATTCATCGGCCAATTTGGTACCGCTTAAATAGGCTTTTAGGCGTGTCCCCAGGCGGCCCTAGATACCCGCGAGCCGACCGTGGCACGGCCCTTGAATACAAATCAGTTTATTCAGACCTCCCACCCAAAGGTCCGGTTGCGCTTCGGCTTCTTAGCTCCGATACTTAAGGTACGAAGAAAAGGTTTTTGGCGCGTATGTGTGTGTGTGACTGTGTATACGTGAGGGTCCTCCAGGATAAGTGTCGCCATTTGTTCGACAGAAGGGTATCTTGTCCTCGCTGTGATGGAAATGGTCCCTTTGGATTGTAGCGTTTTAATATAATAATGCGTGTCGTATCGTTGATTATATGTACATACATACATATGTAGGTTCTAGCTCTGATTTGTGTATGATAAATCATGATATTGTTGCGTAGGGGTGGGTGGAGGATCCAAGTAAAAGGCCAAAGTCGTGTCACAGCATTTATTGGTGATTAAGGAGATACAAACACCACCAGTGCTCCATCCAGAATGTCTTGATATCGCCTTATAACGGGTCGGTTGCTCAAGGCATCTTCAACGTCCGGTTTGTTTGCCTATTGTTATGGTCACGTACTAGATGTCCCACGCTACCGCTGTGGGTTCTGAGAACTCCCGGAATGCGACCCCGAGTTACCGCTACCCCCGCTAAGTGCATTCGGGGGAGATAATCCTCGAAACCAATTATACCGGTCTCTGGGATGCTACTCGGCCTAATCTGATTGCACTTACTTGGCCTAATCCGAGTGTACGTAACAATATGTTATATAATATATACGTACTTGTACATCAGTATTAGGGTTTATGTATTCCCGGACTTTTTCAATTCCCGGGATACCGGACGGAGCCCGGGATCGTTCCAGGGTTTCCCGGGATCTCGGGATACGTGTCGAAAAACTTTTTTTTTTCAATTTAATATATTTTTTATAAAGCGTTCATCGTAGAACACAATTGTTTCATCTTCATCCGAATCTAAAAGAGTTTTTTCAATTGTGGAATCGTCAATACAAGAAGGATATACTCGCTTCATAATAGTTTCACCGTAGGATTATACATTCGCTTTAATTAAATAATGTTTTGTGTTAAAAATTTGTGTTAAAAAATCAGTTTTAGGTTTCTTATTTTTTCGATTTTAATTTTGACTTCTCAGAATAATTCATCGGTAAGGTCAAGTCCTTCAGTGTTGAAATTTTCCAAAAATATAATTACATGAAACGATTTTTGCCAAACGCACAGAACCATTATGCTCTTAAAATTTCCTCGTTCAAGGAATGTGCTGCACTTACTGCTAAACAACAAACCTTTGAGAATTTGATTTATTATTTCCCTTCGTGCAGTCATGAAAATTTTGCATATTTTCAAGATTTTTTAAAATCCAATTCCCGGGATTCGATATAGGAATTCCCGGGATACGGAACAACAAAAATTTCGCGAATTACCGGAATTTTACGAATATATTAAAGAGCTTGTTGTTAAAACGTGATTAATTAGGGGATTATGAATTACGAATTATTAGCTTTTCAGTTAATCTTAGTAATTTTTTATTGATTATTTTTAATATTTTATTTGAAATTTTAATACATATCTACCATTTACTTTATTGGAACCCGAAAATATATAACGTAATTTAATTGCCTATTTTTGAATTAAGGCAACAATTTAAATGGTCAGTAACTAAGTGATAATGGTGTAATGTATACATACATATATAAGGCCCAGTGCAGTTAAAGAAGTATGGTATGCTGTATGCTTGGCATAATTAGGAGAGATAAAAAACGGAATACGTGGGTTAAAAGTATGCATGACAAAGGTAATTGATGCAATGTTGAGAGTAAATAAATTTGAATGGCAATGAGTTGATCAGGTGGTTAGAAGAATGGACGAAAGGTGGACAAAAGAAGGGCTAGAATGGTACTACCCGAAAGAATGAAAAATGCTAAAACGAAGATCGAAATTAGGAAAATAGAGTTGAATTAGAATTAGTGGTGAGACGAATTAGAGTTGCGAAAAACAGAAACGACTGGAAGCATGTTGGAGAGGTTTTCATGCAGCAGTGATCAAATCAAACGAAATTACTTATCAAATAAAGATAGACCTTTAATTGAATCTATACTGTATAATTTTCTAGATTGGATCTTCGACTGTATTTTTTCTTTAGTAAAAATATCTTACGTAAATTATTGAAGTTTCTAGATTTTATCCATAATATAATAAAGACAATCGCTTTAAAAGCAAAGTTATTCTAACACATTATTGTATATACAAGCGTATCTATCATATATGTAATGCGTGTAGTCTGGTAAAAAGTATGATTTTTCCTTAAATGATTGATTTTATTTTTTCTCGTGGTTTTCAGTACACTAGATACATATATGTAGTATGCATATTGTGGGTCGTAAATCATTATAAGATATACCATACGGATTGTATGTAGTAAAAAGTGAACCGAGGCAATGTGTAAAAAAATTCATTAAAGCATATTATGTACATTTACTTAACTTGATCACTCGCCTTCTAAAACCGTAGCAGAAAGAGAGAATGTAACGCTAACGACTCGACTCTTTATTGTAATGTAATAATTTCCTACGGATCCGGTTCGCTTCTTGTTCTGTGGAAAACTCGTTTAAAAATCCACACAGGCCGTGTTAATTTAATAACGAACACGGAGGCTTGTTATGGGGAAACTTTTCTCTGTATTTTTTAATACAGCCACCCGCTTCGGCTTTTGTTCGCGCTTCTTATTCGGCCGCTTTTTTTCGCCCTCGCTGGGGGTTTTTCTTGGCCGCCGAAACTTATCCAATTACAAAGGATGAAAAGGGGATTTCAACGGGACGCTAGTTCTGAACAGATTTTGCATCGCTCGATAATTATGCTCGCTGTTTATTGTTGTCCTTTTTTTTCGACTGCACAAAAGACTCGTACACGATTGCATAACGTTGTTTAGTTTAGAACATACAGATATATATGAATTGAGCTATGCTAACGCGTATGGATGGGAAGGTGGTATAATAGGCTACAATTGGTTAATAGGTTAATGGCAAGCAATGATGATGAAATGGCGGAACTACTACGGAGAGTAATTATCTGGGTCTAGAAATAAACAAAAATAAAATAAAAAATTTCTTCACTGACAGATTCGAGTTTCTCAAAAAGTCATATGCTTTAAAAGACAACGATTTTATCTACCTAGTTGCCTTGATCTTAAGAGAATTAGGATGTCAATCAGAAATACGCCAAATAATAGGAATATCGAAATCGGCGATGATTAATCTGACAAATATATGGAAAAACTGCTATATAATGAGAAGAACGAAAATCCGTTGATCCCCATTGCTTTGTATGAAGTCGAGACATGGATGCTTAAAAAGAGAAAACACGTGGTGTTAACGGATGCTGAGCTTTCCATGAACCGCAAGACGGATAAACATACATATCTATCCTAAAAGAGATGGCAGTTTCCGAGAGACTCTCCACAACATGTAGAAAAATGATTCTTGCCGATTTTGGCCATATTAACAGGAATAATGTGGACTTGAAGTCTATGGGTCTAGAAGGCGAGCTAAAGGACTTTAATTTGATCTCCCATAAGATGGTTCGACCAAATTAAAGAACTGTCGGGTTGACAATGATAATGACGGCAAACGATGCTTTCAACTTAACGCAGGACCGGGAATAGTGGAGGCAGATTATTCACGGGATTCCAGATGATGTCAATGATCGTCCAACACCGAGGAAGAAAAAGAAGAAATTTTTTGAGTGTTCCGTGTCCTTACATTTACATTAGTAAGTATATGATACTAAAAGCTGCATGTATGTATTTAGAGATGCATCTTGCCCAATGAACTTGCCCATATATACTTTTTTAATCACGGGTGATGTACATACATATATTTAAATGAGGATAATTAAAAAAAGATTCAAAATTCCGGATCTATTGTAACGTATTGTTGGACTATTAAAAAAAGAGCTAACTTTAAAATATGTATCTAATATAAAACTAGATCATGAAAACGTGATCAGTGATCGATTCGAAAGTCAAAATCGCGAGTTCGAATTTTTGCATGATCACCAAACTCCATCTATTGTTACTACGTACATGATAAAGTAAAAAAAAAAAACATAAAATTTTAAATAAGGGTGAAATGTTTGAACACCGTCGTATGACGTGTTAGCCACCTAGAATATATAAAGGTAGATTTAATTTGGCACTAGTAAACCTAGTTTTTATAATGAATATTTAGCAAGGATGGATTGAAATGCAAACTGCAATTAAAGAAACCCTCCCGGCTAGTTTTTAATTTAGTTCTTGCCGGAAGGGTAAATGGAAAGGCGACGGCTTCTCGGTTTGAAATAATAATTAAGTGAAAAATTCCCAAGTTTTTTATTGTTTTACAACGGGTAAAACTTTTTCAGTGCGCCTTCATTAACGAATTTATTTTAAGTTTGAAATAACGATATCGCATTATTATAACATCGAACCAACTGCGGTAAAATAAAAGTATTATTATTTCGTTCTATAATTTATTTATTTTCAATTGAAATAATATTTCCTTTAAGATGTGATTCGTACGAACTCTACAAACTACATATGTACATATTTACATAAATATTTTATAATTAATCATAAGATTTTTGAACGCTTGAAATCGTTAATGAAGTTAATAATTTTTAGTCAGACTTTGTAGTTCGAAAAACTTGCACGAGAAAGTAGGTAGGAGAATAAACTCAAGGACTAAGCGAAGTCAAAGGACTATTATCCCGGAATAAAATAAACGAGTTTTCCGGATTACTCTCGGTGCCGAGATATTAAATAGTGAACAAGCATCTCGAGTGAAAATATTCATTTTTACACAGCGTTAATCCGCATTAAAAAAATAAATAAAAATTCGCCGGTTGAATGTGCTTCAGAAGTATGCAAATTTTATTTATTTTCTTAACCATAGTGGAAAGTATGTATGTATCGCGTTTCGGTCTTGTTATAGCATTTTCGTAATTTTATGCAAAGTCGTAGTCGACGCGAATTCTGATACTCTCGAGAAATCAGGGCGCCGTTTGAATGTCTCACTTAACGGGAAAACTTCCGTGAAAAAGTGAAAAGCGAAATTGAAACTGCGTGGAGAGTGCATTCGCAATGGAAATTTGAAAACAGTACAATTTTCTTTTGCACGACACTTAAAATGAGCAGGCGGGAAACTAAAAAGTTTGTATATAAAAGTTTTTGTTATTTAAAGCTAAAATTTTAAACGACCTGTTTTATCGTTAACATTTTATTAGGTTGATCGCAAGTACAGTATACTACATATGTATATGTAATGTAATATTTAGCAAATATATGATTCTTGAGGTGTTAAACATGGAATAGAAGCAAATTCCTATCGGCTAGAATATTTGGTATTATTGAATTTTATCAAATGAACAATAGTCAAATGATTTATTTTATTTATTTATAGTTTGGACCATTGTGGCTACAGGAAGAACCTAATGCGCCATAAAACAAAAAATAAAATAAAGTAAAGTACATAAAATAAAAAGCAAAAGCAGAAACACATGATAAAAAAAAACAAACATTTTTTGATTTTTTGAAACATCTTTTATTTGATTTTTTCACAGGTGAAAAAATCAAATAAAAGAATAAATAAAATCCTCAAATCCCATTCATAGTTTCAAATTGAATAAAAGAAAAATAGTATATAAAATGTACATAAGGAAAAAAACAATAAAATGAAATAAAAATAAAATATAAATAACAGCGAGGCCCAAATGGAAGAGAGTATATTAAGATTCTAGTCATACATCACATTCAAAATAAGAAAATGATGATGAACGCAGCTTACCAGATAAATATGCTAAAATAATATCCGATAATCTACGCTCACCAAGGTGGAAAATATCGCATTCAGGCACAGTTGCAACGATTTCATTGAGAAGTTGAATCGCTCTTTGAATAGGAGCCATTTGAAAAAGAGCTGTGCTAGCAGGAGGTACAGCCATCAAATGATGTCTACCACGCACATAGTTATTAGGGACATAAAGTCCCAACTGTTCCAGCAATAACGAGCGTGACGTATTACCACGTAGTGGCTGGAGAACGAAACGAATTAATGAGAAGTTACTCCGAAGTTCAAGGGAATTATGTATACCCAAGCATGCCCAAAAGGAAAGGAGAAGGGTAGAGATATGGGTAATAACCAAACTCTTTCCTATAGAGCAGAGCATCGTAACCTCTGGATATTCGCGGTACACATTGTTTACGACTCGTAGAGTTTGTCAGCTACGTACATATGTACATATGTAATTCATCGGCAGTCGCTAGTTATTCCGTATATGCATAGGGTCAAAACACTAACTAACGTTGGTTTTCTCCCTCACACGCGATCTCATTCGCACGCATTATACCGAAGTGCTGTTCGGGGAACACATATTACCGCGGTGCACAGGTTACGATGCTCTGTTATAGAGAAAACGAAGAAATGCTTTTTGCACTTTTTCGATTATAAGAGAGTAATTTGCTTCATACGGATTCCATACAATCGCATTATACCCAAGCTTACTTCTCACAAGCGAGTTGAAAAGCAAGCGAGAAGACAAAGGGTTGGAGAATAGCCGAGCATATCTCAAGACGAAGTCGACGAAAGGAGACGTCAGCGACTGTCTTGATGTGGTTGTGAAAGGTGAATTGAGGATCAAAAGTGATACCCAAATCGACCATAGATTCCACACGGATCCAATGGAATATCCGTGACAATAGAGCGAATGTGCACGTCCATAGCTCATAATTGCACATTTATTTAAATTCAGTTCAAGGCCTAAACTAGAACTGAACTCCAAGACAGCGTTAATATCAGCTTGAAGGAGAGAGGCTTGCCTCTCATCCTTGACAGCAAAAATATAATTTAACGTCGTCAGCAAACAAGAGACATGATGCATTACATAAAAGTCTAGGGAGGTTATTAATAAGAATTGTAAATAGTAATGGGCCTAAAGTGGACCCCTGAGTAGCGCCAGATCGAGTAAAAAATGGAGGAGATTCATAAATACCATATCTAACAAATTGCTTCCTATCACTAAGATAAGAAGCAAAGAGTTTAAGAAGACGCGTTGAAAAACCCACTTCAGCTAACCTGATCAAAATAGCGTCATTATTGACTTGATCAAAGGCTTTACGAAAGTCAAAGTAGGCTACATCAACTTGCTGACCAACGTCAACTTTAGACATGATCAAATGTGTGAAGCAGGCGAGATTAGTGGTAGTGGAACGACATGGTGTAAAACCATGTTGCTCATCACACAATAATCTTTTAAATTGCGTAAGAATCAAACGGTGAAGGATGTATATATATATATATATTTTTTTATATATATATAATTTTAAAAAAGACAAAATTTCATTTAGAAACAAACTTTCATTCCATTTAATTCTGAATTTCAAAATTTTACAATGTAATATAATATTTACGTTGGAATACATAAATATACAGCAATGAAGTATTCAAAAACATTTCAAATAAAAGTTTTTATGGCTTTTGCTGATGCAAAATTTATAATCAATTATTAAATTTTTAAAAAATACAATTCCTAGTAACAGTCTGTACTGACGACAGTTTATTGTTTGACCACTATCATTCGCTAGTCGTTGATATTTGACAATTCTTGCGTTCCTCGTAAATTATAATATTTTAAAGCCAGTATTGTTTTTTGGTTTGAGCGTTTGAGCCGGCCCTGCTTACATACATACATACATACATAGGTATATACATATACATACATATGGGTAATTGTGTGAGAAAGACGTGACACGACGATTATGTTGACGCGTATTGCCAAAAAGATAAACTTTGCGAGGATAAGACGAGTAGAAGGAGAGTGTAGGTAGGACGAGAAAGTAGAACGTGAGAGGAAGAGGGTGTGAAAGAAGTGGGAGGGAAAAGCTTTTCCGGTTAATTGCGAATTGCGTATTGTTTACACACCATCAGTCTCGGTGCCGGAAAAGCTCCGGCCCCGGATAATGGCACGACGCTCGGATGAAATTATGAAGTTAATGGAATTTCCGCGGAAAACTCTTCGCCCCCACATTTCACGAGCTGGCACACGTGCACGCGGGCGAGATGTGGAATTTTTTCGTGGAATGTTCTAAGGCTGATATCCGTTTACAATGGATCTATTAAACGTAATAAGATAACTTATCGCGTCTCCGGGAAATTGACGAGAAATGTTCTCGATTATCGTACTCGAATATTATACTTACGAATGTAAGTGTATTTATAGGTAGACAGTGGGCGCTCGAATAAATACAATCGATAAGTTTGAAATGGATTTTCCGGTGAATTCATTTTGCCGTGAAGCATATCAAGTGTACTCAACAGTAAATATATTTCAATTAATTAATTGAATATCATTGAATGTATTTTAGTAAATATGTGTTACATTTTCAAATTACTTATTTTGATCGCTTTTATATATAGTTTCACATTTCAAATTAATTTTGTAATGTTACGAAAAGCTGTAAATGGAATTTTCATCAATTATCCAAATTTATCTGAAGGACTATTCAACACGCTTTAGTCGTAATTAAATTGCTCATTAAATTAATAATTATAGCCGTATTTTTCAATCACGTTGAAAATGATCCAAAACTATACTGAACAATTGTGTTTTGTGATTTTTATTTTTAAATTTGATTCGAGTGTTTCAAATGTCAAGCTAATCTTTATACTTTTTGATGAATAAAAATGAAACGTTTAGAAGATTAATTAATAAAGTCAACCAAGCGACTATGTACCCGAGGAGGTTATTTTTAAATCGTCAGTTACAGTTGAAACTGAATCTGTTTTTACTCTTTTCGATTGCTAATCTCACAATCAACGAATTCAAGATTTAAGTAAATGGTTTTTATTTTAATTTAATTTTCTTCACTCACAGTACTGATTGAATCTGCATGAGCACACAATCATTGTTTTACTCTATTTGGCATTTAGCGAAGTTTTCATGTAAAGATTTTTTATGTCATATGGCTTACCGTTTGACTTCTACATGGGAAATATTGAATGTGGAAACGGTTGTGATTGATCATTTATATGAAGTCTTCTCAACAATCATGCCAGATAAATTCAGCAAACGTTGGCAAAAGATGGTTCATGTGATGATAGACATCATCGCATGAACCTTTCATATTGTAATTTAAAATCATTTTCCGCTCGAATTAGTACGATCAGATACATTATTAAAAAAATAAAACCCACCTTTGTAAACGAATTGAAATATAGAACTGGTATAATGAATTAATAATATTTTGCGCATTTCGCGCATTGAGCATTTCGCGCATACAATGTTCTACTGTCTGCATGAAATGCTATTGGTCGATAGGCGATGAAAGTTATAGCATGTACGTTTTTCCTACGTTTCTTCGTGTTGTGGCTTGTGGATCCTTGTGCATGATATGAAACAAAGCCTCGTCTTCTAAAATATAAATTAGACTTTCCAAGAGGAGACAGTAGTAAAGTGTATCTCCATTTTCTTAGCTTTCATACTCGTCGCGTCACAAAGGGAAAAACGGCTCGACTGCAACTCGGCAAGTGGCAAGTGTCAACTTCCGGCTAAAACCACGCGCACCGGTCCAAGTGGCTGTTGTACAAATGGCGAGATAAAAAGCTGTCACCCCAGGCTCGATCCGTCGAGGGTCGCTCGAGCATTTGTTATTTAGATCTCGGCCACGGTCCCGGTCCAGTCCCGGTCACGGATATTTCCACGTCCCGGCCGCACTATGGGGAGTTTTCCACAGACGACTGCTTTCCCTCCTACTCTAATCTCACCACCCTCCCCCCCCCGGTGTCTAAGTGAAAGCTCTGAAAAATGAGGGCGGTTTATCATCCGTTGCGGAAGCGGTCCCTCTGACTATTTGTTGTTTCAGCAGCGGGACACCAACGTGCACTCCATTGAAAAATTGCTAGCATACTTGTAACTGATGACCGGACGAGAGGCGCTAATGGGTTAACTACTTGACTCTTTGACCCGCGACGACGGATATAAATTGCTGGGTAAAATAATCTCTTTGTGAGATTTTTACAAGTTCAATATGTGAATTAACCCGAGTCGTAATATTTCATGTTGTTAATAGTAGCATTGATTGTTGGATGATTCGGAATTGAATACTTGACAATTTAGGAGATACTGCATATTGTCTGAATGTTATTACTTGATTAGGCTTGATTAGGTCCAGTAACTTTGTTTGAATATTGCTAGCTCACATGCCTCTAAATTCATATGAAATAATAGTATTTATACTATTGAATAGAAGGAATTGATAGTTTTGGTATATTATGTGCGCTTCTTTGTAATTTTTTTCATTGTAAATCGAAATTCATTAAATATGTTTAATTAGTTTCAACTTTTTTTATCAACCACAAGAACTTTTTTAAGATCTACTATGAATTAAGATACATAGATTGACAGTTCTTGTGATGATTTCCATGAAAATGAAAATGATATTCAATATGAGTAATTTAACGAGAGAGTAATTGAATTATTTAAGAAAAAAAAGGAGAATGAAGTTTATATTTGCGTAAATATATGTATCTATATAATTTAAATTGGGCTGACTTGTTGATTTCATGTAAACGTCTTTATTTAAGTTTTTTTTTGGGGTGCGTTGTGAAATATTTTTTTTTATATAACAATATGTAGCACCCCCAAAAATATTTACCATGAACCGTCACTGTTCATAATTAATAAAGTAAATCATTTTAAGTTGTTGTTAAATATTTTGATTAAATATTAGGAAACTGACGAACCATTTTCTCAGCTATATTTAGTTCTTCTAAATAAGAATGTAAAAATAAAATAATCGATAGTGTCTGTTCTACAAGGTGATCACTAGGGAACGCAATACCGGTATACTGTTTTGCTGGTAAAACGGTAAAATTTGGCCATCGGAAATTACCGGTTAGTTGGAAAGTTTACGGGAAATTAATTTTAGGGAATGACATAAGTACATATAAAGGTTATTATTGCATTCAAAATCAATGCAAATGGCGTATTGTGGATTAGGTAGTCTGGAATTTGTTTATTTTCAATATTAAACGTCTAAAAATATGCATTCGTAAATGTGACTATGCTAATGTTTGCTTAAGAGTAAGCAACACAGACCAATCAAATCATAATCAATGCGATCACATGGTTGTTCCAATTATGATCCAAACTTTAAATAAATAAATATGATTGGTTAAAAAATAGAAAAAACACTATTTATTATTACGAATGGACGTATTTATATGATATTATTCATCTGACATTTATTTTCATTTTAAGGGAAAGTAACCAAATATAGTTATCATATAAGTAAATACCAAATATAGGTAAAAATATAATACCGATATATCGGTAGTGGAAAAATTTGTTTACCCTTTACGGGTAAATTAAATTTGACGGTAAATTGCCTTCCCTAGTGATCACCAACCCATGGAAGAAAGCATCCGAATGTGAGGGGAATTCTAAAGATTTGAATACATACATATGTACATATATGTATGTGGTTTATTGTGCGATGTTCGATGCGATGAAAAAATGGTCATTGTGATTAAATGTGGTAAAAAAATAATTGGTCATAATCAATCACAGTGTTTTCTCTTCCCTTTGGACTATTCTCAAAGTGTGGCACGCGTTCGTTTTATACCGCTAGTTTCTCTAGTGAAAAACGAACGGGAAACAAAAAGCGCGCCAAAAGGGGTCCAGTGCCGGCGCGTTAACGCCGCTTAATGGCCACGTTTAATCACTCGAACTCGCCTAATTAACTATATTTTAGGGCTAGGGATTTCCTCATCGCGTGCCGCCCTTTTCATTCAAGGCCGAGGAAATATATGCGTTAACCTTTATGGTGCGATTTATTAGACCCGTGTTACACTATCGATCGAGTGCGTATTATAAATAAAAAATGCACTACGAATTACACATGTATAAAAGTAGTATAATAAGAACTTTATGTAATACAATATTGTACATTTATTGTACGTATACGAGCAAACACGTTAACTTTTGACAGTGTTTCAAGTTAAATAGCTGTCAGACGTGCCGCCAAGTTTGAGTGTATGTATGTAAGTTATAAAGAACTTCCTTGTGAGAAGTTTAACGTTTGACACAAAATCTCCGTGGGTACGTGAAATTATGTAATTCAGATTTCAGTATTTAATATTGACCGATTTAGTAGTATATTATATGTATAAATAATGCATATTATTTCAAACTTTTCGCAGTCCATCCATCATCAGGGCATAGTGCAGAAGGCAGCAAGGGATGATAGGTTGAAAAATAATAATATATATATTATATATATTTAATACTAATTTGCAATGTGTTATCATAAATATAATTGAGACTTTTTTGGTATTGCAGATTGATTCAAAGTTTACAGTGAAAGCTCTAAGATTTAATTGAGTATAATATGAATATGTACATATATAATATGTTGAAGCGAGTTTTGAATTTTAGAACTTTTTCCCAAAGATACGGTTTTCTCGCCCTGTTATTTTCATATAATTGTAATACAATTTTATTCCTAGTTGTAATGAAAAAACTTAGTTTTTCAAAGTAATGTTAGTGTAACTATTTATTACTAGTTTTATTCGCGTTGAAAATTCAACGGTCGGTTTCGGAAAGAAATTGATATGATTTAAAATAAAGCTACAATACGAATAGTAATAATTAATCGGAATTGGAACTGAAACAGAAATCGGGTATCGGAAATAGGAACTGAAACAGGAATCGGGATTCAGAACTGAAACAGGAATTGAGAATCAGAACGGAAAAAGTAATTGGGAATCGGAAATGAAATAGAATTCTGGATTCAGAGCTGAAAAAGTAATCCGGACCCGGCATACAAAAGTTTAGCTGTTATGTTAAGTTTACAAAATGTAATACTTTCTGATATATGATGACATGGTTCCCGGGGAAGATGATAGCCTGGTTGTTAGCACGTCCGCGCCGAGAATTATAGAATCTAGGTTCGATACTTCGTCGTGCCCGCTATATCCAATTAATTTTATTTTTGAAATATCGTTAAAATATAATAAAATTTAATTAAAAAATATATTTTTAATTGTTTAATATGAAAACAAAAATAGGGTTCAAAACCTCGATAAATAAAATTATTATAATTACGTATTTTTATATGGCGCGAGGGAAAATTTCAATTAATGTTTAAAAAAAAGATTATTTCAAAATTCTACGCTGGTTTCATTGCTAACTCTCTGACTTCAGTTATACCTATAAGAGGATATTTGTGTTCGCGCGTGGGTTCGATTCCGAATGAATTTATACAAAGCTTAGGGTTTTTAACGATTCATTATGTTCGGCTAGCGTTAGGACACACACACACACAGAATAGCGTCACAGCACAACCAGTTGCTCTAGATCAGTCATATGTGATCACCCGTAACACTGAAACTGGCCACACCCTAAAACTGGTCACGAGAAAACCAATTTTCGGGTGTGACCGGTTATATATATATATATATATATATATATATATATATATATATATATATATATATATATATATATATATATACATATATGTATATACACATATATATTCGTTGTAGAATATGAGTCCTGAATCATTCCGTATAGACAAATAGACTTAGTAATGGGCA
Source organism: Arctopsyche grandis (assembly GCF_051622035.1). Lineage (NCBI taxonomy): Eukaryota > Metazoa > Arthropoda > Insecta > Trichoptera > Hydropsychidae > Arctopsyche > Arctopsyche grandis. Next base: position 17,590,978 of record NC_135358.1, read on the forward strand.
ATTTCACACTCGGAATGCGTTTGGCGCCAATTTTCATAATTTATAATGATTCTTGAGGGGTTGTAATTTGAACGTTCCCGTCCTAAATTACCGAAACCTCAACCGCGTATTTGTGCGAGGCGAACAAGGGCTTTATGACCGTACGATAAATTATAAATTCGGACATTTATAACCCTTTATCGTTATCGCGAACGAGTCTCCGCGCGCCACCACTGGAATTAAGAATTCCCCCACGGGTGACCATACTAACCGCTCTCCCACGAAAAACAGCCCTGTGCGTTCCACATGTCTTGCGAAGTTTTTAATTATCTGTTCGAATTGAACTGTCACACGCTACTGTGGTTCGATGCAATGGCAGTTGGATTGAGTCCAACAACATCGGCTGGACTAATACATCACTTAATTTCTCCCACTTTCTCTCTTCCCACTCACCGTTTCACCCCTACGTCACTTCCGGTGGAAAAGGCAAACTTTTACGTGTTGCGTACGGCTGGGGGAAATTCACAGGAATGTCAATTAATCCAACTTAAATGATTGATGGTGCAAACTACGATAAGAACACGCCAGCGACTAAATTACCAATGCAACTAGTACATGGTTGTAAAAGTTGTTTTAGTTATGTCGAATTATATTTTTTGATATAATGAATTGTGTATGCCGAGAGGGTTTTTTTTTCGAAACATATTGTGTGTGGGTGTGATTATGTGAGACTTAAAATCGCCAGGTGCGAAACCTGTGCAGATTTTCTTGTGAGAGTGGATCCTGTCTGGTACTGATCCTTGCAGCTTTCGTTTGCGTGGAAGTGAGACGAAATACCTACATAATAGGCGTTAAGAGAGGGATGGCTATATTGTATGGTGGGTTTATCCTGTTCTTTTTGGACAAACCGCAAAGTTTCTTTTCTTTTTTTTACGAGAACACCTGCCGCCAGGAACACGTGCTTTGGCGAGGTAACTTGCAGTACACCTTGCTCCGAAATTGTTACTAGAGATTATGAAGTCTTTCGAAAAGAGTACGAGTACTATAATTATATGATAAATCTCTTAAATATTACAGTATATGTATGTATGTACATACATGTGTACATGCGTTTTCTTTGATCAATAAACATTTTATTATTTGTATTATATATTCTACTATGTATACAATATGGTTGGTTGGAATGATGTTTATTCTCATAAGTGGGCCGTTAGATGTTCATTTGATATAAAATTTGTATGATAGCTTCTGATGTCTAATATAAATTTAAAATTCCACTTTGCAGTGCATTTATCTGTGAGGAGAAAATGCATTTGCGACTGTATGCAGTGGAGATTGAAAACCATGCCAAAACTGACTGTATCGATATTTGTATGTACGTCAGTGCTACTCAAACTTCTTCAGTTGGCGGACCAGTGTATATTTTTCAGTTATTATCACGGACCAGCATCATATTTTAAAATAAAAAGGTTATATATGTATATGAGTGAAAAATTGTAGAACAAATAAAATATAGTCGTTTATAATCAGCGCCCATATCTTGGTATAGTATCTCAAATAATCTCGAGTTTGCAGGGCTTGTCTTCATATAATTTATATCATCGATGAGATAATGCAACGTTGTCATAAGCTATTGTTTTAATTTTTCAACTACATCTATATCCGCGGGCCAGCGTTTGAGTAGCACTGATGTACGTAATGTATTGTCATCCAGTAGGTTTCTAAGGATTTCTGGAGTGTTGTTTTTTAATATCCTCATAAATTGATTAGATTGATATACATATAAATACATATTTAGATTATAGTTATTTTTGGTTGTCTGTAATACAAATGAGCAATTTGCTGTTAAATAAATAAATAAATAAACTCTTGTCAGTAACTTGTTTTTGAATTATTGGTGATGGAATATTTTTGAGCAAAGGCACATATATGTATGTATGTACATATTTAAATGCAAATTGAATTGTAGCTGGAATGTTTGCTTGTTTATTACCACCAAAACCCATTTCTATACAACTCTAATGATCATATATAAATTTATGATAAATTGGATCTGATCGAGATTCCCATCGGGCATCACCCGAAAAAATATAAGGCTGCTAGAGATATTTGGATATATATAACAATAGTAAAATTAATATTTTATCATTTTTAAGGTGTAAACAGACAGAGTGGAGCACGTATTTTTTTAGTATTTTAGTTTTGCACATGAAAAAAATCATTGGCAAGCCTAATAAGTTAGCTGTCACCATCTCTTAAACGTATTTATTACGATTTTATTTCACCATCGACCCGGACCCAATTTTGGACCCAATTGAAATCTCAATCGGCGGCAAAACCTCACAAAATGGCAAAGTTTCAAAGCAATTAGAAGAGTGTAGGGATTATGGCAGACCAATTGATGAAATGAAACTAGTAAAATAATGAAGACTTTGTGGCAGCAAAATTTTAAAGTTTCTTATACATATAATAGTTTAATAGTTCAATTTAAATAATTCATTCAAATCATTACAAACCCAGCAGCGTGGTCTAGTGGTAAGTGTTGTATTCTCTCGTGCTAGAGGTCACGAGTTCGCTTCCCACTGGAGTCTCGTTGCTGGCCAGACCTTGGTTTGTCGAGGGCGGTCGTTTCATATCAGAATTTGTCAATTTTTTTGATTTGAAACGATTCCTGTAAAATTGGCTTTCTTATACAATTTTCTATTGCAATAAACCTAGAGTTATTATTAGGTTTCGCCAGATTTTCTCCATAGATGTCTCTATGGATGATTATTGAAATATAAATATTTCGTATTGTTACATAATAAATAATGTTATTATTCGTATTGTTTACGATTTTTATATTAGGTAATGTCTGACCATATATGTCAGATGTTATTTCGATTTGTTTGTATGTTTAATTATGTATTTCAAAATATATGTATAATATGATGTATCGATTCTTAATCTGTTCAGCACATTCGCCGCTTTGGAGCAATCTGTAAGGCGAATGTGCATGATTAATTGAAAAATGAAAAAAAAAAACCGATCCGAAGTCTATTTTAAAAACATTGTTGAAATTTTTAATTTATACAAAAAATATCGGAAATACTAATAAAAATTTCTAAAAAATAATTATGTTTTTGGTAAAATTTTAATTAAATATATTAGAAAATACCTTTTTGAGTTATATTGAATCAAAAATGTTTTAATAAAGATTTTGATTAGACCACAATTGATATCCAATCTATGTAGAAGTTACAAAGGCACTCAGTACAAATCTATTTCGTTGCAAATCACGAGACCACAAGTTTGATTAAGTGTGATGGACTTTTGACACGACTAAATACAATTTAACAGTACATCGAAGTATAGATAATAAACAATTTAAAACCATGATATTTTAATAGTTTTTTGGAAAATATTAGAATCGTGAATGTCTAGACAGATCTGCAAACGGCCTCACTGTGGCGTTGTATTATTTATTCATATTTATAAAAGTATGTACATGTATAATATTATGAATGTATTTTACGTCGTGGTTCGGAGACCGCTCGTAATATATTATTGTCAATAAATAAATAGCGAACAGCGATTGTCCATCATTATCGTCATAGATATATTCGTATCACATAGAACGGATCGGAAAGCGTTTTCCCACAACGGAAACGGGATAATCGTCATAAAGCGATATAAATAAATAAATTCGGAAAAATTGTCCGCGACGTTATTTATCGACGACGTGAATGAAATAAAATCGGCCGATAGCCCCGAGTAATTAATCGGAATTAGTCGGTCATGTTTCATGACCTCGGAAATAAGCGGTCGTCGGCAATTGAATTTCTTTCCGTACGATCGGAGCGGGGTTTGGGGGAGGCATGGGGATGAGAGCGAGGGGGATGGTGTTTGCCCGGGCCGCCGATTGTAATTGGGCCCCCCTGGCCGCGTGATGAGGTTCGCTAACAAATCCTTGCCGGTTGATACTACCAACTAATACTTCATGCCCACGCCGTGAATACCGATTGTTCACGATTAAGTTTGTTCACGCACGCGGAGACTGCGAGCTGATGCTTGCCGATTCGGACCCCTTCTTGGACCAGGGGCGCTCAACTCGCCGATACAGTGACCCAGTACTGCACTCGGTGTACCGAATTTGGGACAATACGGTGCGATTGCTTGCGTCTATGTATTATACATATGTATATCGTCGTTCACTTCATTACTGACTATTGTGACTACTCACTCTGGGATGAACTGGTGAGTGCACTCTTGACAATCTTCTTCGCTTGTTTAGAGATTTTGCAGTAGCACTAAAGATAGAGATGCTAGTTGGTTTGACCGACTTGTCGTTCCATTGCGATGTATGTATGTAAATATGAGTCGTTATATTTGAAAGTGGCGGAAGTTCAATTTTCAGATCCTAGAACACTATTTCTGTTTGACTTAATTCAAAATTTGTTATTACTTATTTTAATTCGATTCGTCGAATTTCGGAAAAGCAGAATAAACGAATTACAGGCCTCCCGTGTTTATAAATATTTTTAATTGCAAACCATTATATTTAATGTTTTGCGAGATATTTCTCGAAATGAAGAAAAGTGGGCTTATGCCACTTTCAATTTTTTATAACGGCTTATTTTTTCGAAAAGGTAGTGTAAAAGTCCACATTGCTAAAAAGGTTTTTACTAATCCTTTTTGTCTTCCGATGCATGTATGTATGTATATCGAACTGGCTAAAATTATTATTTTGACATTGGTATCTTCATCAATTGTATTTTTTTTAGATCATCTATTATATTTAACTATTACGTTTATGTTTATGTTTATCACCGTATGTTGAAGTACTATGTTTGACTTTTCATAATTAAAATTATTAATATGCTTTCGAATTTAACTTTAAAATACCTTATTGTTATTGATTTTACGGTTGAAGTGCATCATTTGAACTTTTGCCCAAATAATTGCAGAATGCTTTTCAAAGAATTGTGGATATTTATTAGAGTATATTTAAAGGTTTTTGTAGATAAATATAATTATAAATATACATAAATATGTATAATCCTATTTTGTATTTTTTTCATTCGTTTGATTTTTCACGTTTCTATTTATAAAATGCGAAAAATGTTAGTGTTATATAAAGGCAACTGTAATTTTTTTGTTTTCTATCTTTACTTTTGATAAATAAGATTTAGAAGATATAATGTTAGCTGAAATTACTCATCATATAAGTACGTAGTGTTTTCACCCATAAAGACGTGTGTTAAAAATTATAATGAGTAGGTTTTAAACATATTGGAAACAAATATGTATACATATGTACATATATTGAAATTGTATTTGTGACTTAATTCAAAATATCTTATATGCATATTTACGGAGAATTTTTCGTGGAAAGGGAATTCGCATATTTTAGTGGAGTAAATTCATGGGATAAATTCAGTATACATATATAATGTGGGTCTGGTTCACTGCATCGACAGTCGAAAGATCGAAAAGCAAATATCGGAAAGCAAAGATCGAAAATCGAAAGATCTTAAGTTGAAAGATCGAAAAGAATGTATGCATGGTAAACGAACAAGAATAAAGATTTTGATTTTTCGACTTTAGATGCGGTGACGGCTACCGATATAATGTACATACATATGTAGTTGCGTTTGTGTGACATCTTGCTCTGTGAAAGGAAATTTTTAAGGCGAAGACACTCAATCGTACGGCACAGTATGCCTAGGTAGACCCCAGCTGTGAATATGCGTATTATGTCATAGTTAATTCGTACGATCATATTATTTCGACAAGTTTCTTCTAAATTTCTCTAAATATGGGAACCACCGCTATCGACCACAGTCAAACCTATGTAAATACAAGGAACATATATCACCGAAAACACTCCATGGGGTGAGTTTTGTCCTAGCATAGATCAGGGGTGCTAGCGTTTTTACATGTGCAAAATTCGTGCCGCGTACTACTACATATGTATGTACATATGCACCCTTATAGACAATTAAGGATTAAAGAGATCTACAAATGTAAAAAATCTTAAGATAGCACAGTTCTGGAGTGTAAAATTAATGTATCGATACATTGTCAGAATTTGAACACTCCTGAATGGTAGCTTGCTCTATCGGCGTGTTGCTATAAATTACGTTTATTGATTGGACGTGTGTATTTGTGTGTGGGTGTATGTATGGTTGGGGGCCGGGGTCCCTGGATTGATGAGGTCTGGCTGGCCTAGGTGGGTTCTACGGGATTAGGCCCGCGCCATCCAGATTACCGCATTCCTGGTAATGTGCTCTCCCAGCGCCCATTTCTTTGGCTCGTAAATTGGCAAAGTGGGAGAGAACCTGCGTTTGTTTGACCCAAAACTTGCCTAATCGATGACGATGTAACGCGATGAAATACGCGAAATTTCCCCACACCGCCCCTTCCCATTTTCGCATTCGGACCTTCGCTTACACCTCCTCGAAGTTTCCAATTTTCTGGAAAATTACGCCAAGTACGCATGCGTGTGTTTGGATTGGAGAGACTTAAATATTGGAATATTTTACGGTGTAATAAATCAAAGGTTCATACGTAATGAAACTTACATTTATTAACGATATGTACGTGTATACATACATATGTACATATGTTGCAGTTGTATATATGGGGTATTTTATAATGTTTTAATATTTCTTCATATATGTATATTATGTATATATATATGTATATATATATATATATATATATATATATATATATATATATATATATATATATATATATATATATATATATATATATATATATATATATATATATATATATATATATATATATATATATATATATATATATATATATATATATATATATATATATATATATATATATATATATATATATATATATATATATATATATATATATTGACAGCAGAACATTTACAAATTGCTGTAAAACAATATTTGATGATTTGATTATTTTGATTTATGATCTACTGATCATTTTCTATTTTATTTCCATATTTTTTGTTAGTACATAGTTATAATATTATATTATTTTAATGTGAATGTACAGCACAATAGGAAAATACCTATGTACATATATTAACTTAAGTTACTCTCTCAAGTCGACGATCTAAAGCAGATCGTGTTTAGGGTAAAACAATATGGAAAATTTACGTTAGTGGAAATCTGATTGAATAATGCATTATGTACCAGTAAAATAAAATAAGGATTAAAATTATTTCAAATATTGAAACTCTTATACTCAGTATTTTGACGTTTATTATTTATTATTACAATATTTATATCGAGATCAAATCATTGACTTGACCAGTAATAAAGATACGTATGAAGTTACATATAAATGAGTGCATTTGACGAATGAATGCCGTTTACAAATCTAAAATTCCACTTTGCCTGAAGAAAACGATCTTCGATTGGTGTATCTTGCCATTGATGACTTATGGGTGCCAAGATGCTACACACAAGGTCCAGTGTGTCCAAAGAAGTATGGGACCCTGTATGCTTGGCATAACGAGGAGAGATAGAAAACGGCATACGCGGGGTAGAAGTATGAAAAAGGTGGTGGGCTAGAAGTATGATATACTGTTAAGGCCAAATAAATTGTTAATGGCTGGGTCACGTAGGCAGAAGAACGGATGATAGATGGGTATAAAAGAAGTGCTTGAGTACCCGAGAGAATTTAAAAGGGTGCAAGGAAGGCCGCAGGGGAAATGGGTGGATGCAATCAGAAAAAAATGTGTGGGGTGAGATGGATGAGATTTGCGCAAAACAATCAAAACCTCAACCAGAAATTATTTTGTAAATAATGATGATTATTTACATAATAATTTCAATCTATGTATATGTATTATATTTAAACCATTTTAGTGAACAGTAAATAAAATGCTACATATATGTATATACAAACTTATATAGATAACATGTGTTTCTATGTTTTTTAGTAATTAATTGTATTATTCCTCATTTTATGCCCAAAATGTTATATACATACATACTAGAGACCTGTGTGCACATAATTGTGCACTCAGTAAAATATCGCATTTTGAATCAACGGAATGAATAGTTTATTAATAATTTAAAATTTAATAAATTTTTTTGAAAAAAAATTATTTTGTTTTTGTTGTCCGATCATATAAACGAAGTGATATGCCGCGTCTCTTTCCACGATATACGATTCCAAGGGGAGAAAGGGAGACGGAGCATGGTGAGTGAGTACTTCATTAACATAAAGGTCAAACCTGGATATTTGTGACTCAAGGTTGATCGTTTCCTATCAGAGTTTTCCAATTTTATCTGATTTCATTGTTGAAACGGTTGCCGGTAAAATTGGTTAAATCTCCTTCCTACCTACTATGTCACCACTATTTGAGATTTAATGTGCAATAAAATTTATGTACAATTCATAGATGTCTCGTTAATTTGTGAGTTTTTCAGTGTCTCGTAATTCAGCGACTTGCTGCAATGTTTGTAATTGGCCAGGAAGGTGCATTGGGGTTATTTGTAAGGCCTTCCTGGTATATATATATATATATATATATATATATATATATATATATATATATATATATATATATATATATATATATATATATATATATATATATAATAATCACTCACCAAGCTCCGTATCTTTCCGCGATATAAAATTCCATGAGGAGAAAGAGAGACGGAGCATGGTGTTAAGAGCGAGTACTTATTATTACTAGACAATTATTATATACGATATGTACACATTGAGACAAATACTTATTCAATATCAACGTGAAATTTTATTGTAAATATCTACAGATTTTTTTTAATTTGAGTTCTTATTGAATTGCTTTTGTGTGTACATATATTTTTATGAAATATATAGAAAACAAATATTTTGTGGATCGTTGATCCAGGCAACGAGTGCCTGAGCACGTTTCGCTCCTGCAGGACCTCTTTCGAAGCTTCTTTGAAAGTATCGATAATACTTCTAGAGTGCATTCACAATATACCCAACTCGAAAAGTATCTACCTTCCAATATAAACACGAGATAAAATCAATAGCAATCAACGATCCAATACAATAAGAGTGGAATAGAACACCTTTTTTATTTTTCATTGCTGTGAACCAGTATTCCCGTCAGTTCCTATTTTACCAATAGTCACTTGGAAGAATGGTGTGGTTTACAGAGGCATGTGGCGTCAGGTTGAATAATACTGCTGTAATAAGGAAATCAAATATTCTATTCGAGGGGTGAGAAAATATTGTGTATTGGAAAGGCATTGTGCGTCGCGTAAGTGATTAGAATTGGGCGGGAGTTTAAATGACCCCCACTTAGTCGTTTCAGTGTTAATTTTACCTAAACGTCCTATCGACGGAGAGGGTCGGTTTGCGAATTTCCGATACATGCTGGTGCTTCCCCTTCGTTCGTTGCTAATCAGGCCTAACTCTTCCCTAGAGACGAATTGGAGGCATCCCCAAAGGACACTCCGGGGGTGTTATCATGACCCTAGAGCGAAACCCACGCCCTTTCCCTATCCCATTGATAATATTTGGCTCTCAGGATTGAACTTCTTGTCGAAATCAGAGTTGTAATTTTTATATATTATTACGTCTACAACACAATACTACCAACATTTATGGATTAGATTGCGTTCATTTTGACTATGTAATCTTAAAGCATTCTAATAAAATTTTGGTTTTCAATTACATTTTCAATTATCTGAAAATAATAATAATAATAATTAAAATAAAGTAAAAATATATATTTTCGGAAAAAGGTTTTTTCTAAACCCTATACATTTATTTTTATATTTATAGTACATAATGAAGCAATAAGGCTTACCGCAATACAATATCGATATATTATTCTGAATACCGAATAAATACATTTGAAGGATTCAAATCCGATTTTGGCATCAGAGTTCGTTCCAATGTTTCCCTTTTATTCGAATACGAAAAACAAATATTCATATATTTTCAGGAGAACTTATGTATGTACATATACATATGTAGAAGCGGTTTTCTTTCCCGTTTCATATCGCTATTAGTTTCATCGAAATATCCCCCAGCACGTAAACAAATTTCGATAACACACAAAATATGATACATTCCACGCATACTTATGTGTAACAATATATATATATATATATATATATATATATATATATATATATATATATATATATATATATATATTTATTTTGTTGCACATAAGTATGTACATATATATATATATATATATATATACATATATATATATATATATATATATATATATATATATATATATATATATATATATATATATATATATATATATTTTGTTACACATAAGTATGTACATATATATATATATATATATATATATATATATATATATATATATATATATATATCTATTTACTTTATGTATGTACATACTTAGTAACAATATATTAAATTTTGTAATCATGCAAAAATTCAAACTCAAAAACTTCAAAAAATTGAACACCGAACTGAAGTTTAGTATCTGTTACTGAAATGCTTATCGATTACTGATACTATGTAATTTTTATCAAATTTTTTAATTGATCGGATTTTGAACTTCCCATTATATAATATGTGTCGTCTTTATTTTTGGTTTTCGATTCAATAATCTCCTAAACCGCTCAACAGATCGGATTGAAATTTTTTACGTAATAGAAATGATAAATTTCGTACATTAATTCGTAATACTTTTTAAAAATATTTAAATCTCAACCACAAGTTTTTTTAATCCAAAGAATCAAGGTTTTTTTTTTTTTTTCTCAGAAACCTTTGGGTGTTTTGAACTAAAATTTTATTCTTAGAAGTCTTAGCTCAATTTAGTTATTATTTTTTTAATTTACCCATATATTATACATTAAATTTATCAAAAATCTGTCGAATTTTTACATTTATTCGATTTTTCTTCCACTATTTTTTTTAATCCATTAAATATGTGTGCTCTTTACGAAAAAAATCAAGTATAATCATCTTAAAATTTATATTTGTATTCTTTATGTACTAACTTATGTTGATAAGGTTTTGGATAGAATTCCGAAACCGGAACAACTAATTTTTTTCAAAAACAATATTTCATGAATTTATTTTGACCTTTTAAATTATTTCTATCTTCTTAATACGCTTATAATATTTATGGTGATATTAAGTATTAAAAACCGGAAGTAGAACTTTTGTCCTGAGTTTCCCTACATTAGTGCTCAAACTGGAATCGAAAATATTCTTATATCCGGTATGCGTGAATTCATTATGTGTTTCACTTTAAAATTTTTTTTTTATACTTCTTATATTCCTCAACAGGGGCGTCATTTCAGATTTTCTCCGGGGGAGGCAACATTTTTGACTAGTAAGGAATGACTTTCTAGGGGGGGGGGGGTGTATTATATTAAAAAAATGAGTATATATGAATTTTAACTATTTCTTTTAATCATTTTTTCAGTAATAGAAAGGCAATCTTATTCAACAATTTGTTTCATAGGATAAACGAATTTTACAAATATCTTTCAAAACAATAACAAGAAAATAAAATATATTAGGGAGTTAACATTTTTTTTTCTGGGATAAATCGTTCTAAAGAATTTTAATATCCTATTTTTGTTGGTTTAGTATACTAATTCAAATTCATAATAATACGATAAACAACGTGAATAATCCCGTTCAAATCAGACCCCCCCTAAATGACGCCCCTGTTCCTCAAATACATAGATAAAGCAGTGGGTTGGTCACATCATTATTTTTTTTTTATATCTTTCGTACAGATATATGTATGTACATACATATACAAGAACTTGGAACGTAATTCACACACTTTTCGGGTGTAACGACATAATAAGCATCGATCGTATTCGTATTTAAATTCGGGCTCCGTTTTATATTCGGATCGCGCTTACGCGAAATTGTCAAAAAGCCCGGCAACAATTTAAGCGCTTAATGCGGTCTCTGGGGCTAAAACGGTCTGACGACGAAAGCGGTTTTTTGCACAAAGTAAAAGTGAGGGTTATCATTAAGCCCGAACCGCACCAATTTGGACATGTGCTAATTAATAAGCGGGTTCTTCTACCCCGGGTGTAAACAATTGGAAAGTGGCCCGTAAAAAGTTGGGTGGGGTCTAATTCGCCCAGAAGAGAGGCTTTTGTCGCAGCGAAGCCCAAGTTGATTTACATCAACAAAGCGACCCCTTTCTCACCCCCCCCCCCCTCTTTCATTGGTGTCCTCCTATGAGTCGGTACCTGTTAACGGTTCGAAGGTAGGTAAAGGGTTAAACGCACGTTTGAACTTGCACGTCCGTGCGCGAAAACGTCGACAGGGTTATACGTACATATAAACGTTGGCTGATTTGGCTTTTGGAACATTCGGGCCGTAATTTGACTTGAGATAATCGGATCGATGTTAAACGAAGACGATGCGATGGAGGGTGGTGGGTGGTTAGCGTTCCAAGTGGGGTGTTTTAAAATTTGAAATAGAAGTTAATGAAGTTTAATTAAATTCTAATTTTAGTAATGTATAATATAATTGTTTGATATAATTCGAGTTTCCAATGTGATTTGAGGTTTGAGATTATAATGAGATTTGACTAAAATAAAGTTTTGAGATATTTGATTAATGAAAAATGTATATATTTATCTTTGACTTAGCTTAAAGGTACGCATGTATGAATATATGTACCTACATATATGTTACAGTCTAGGTGTATTTTCAGTTGTAATATATTCTAACTGTTGGTTAACGTTATTCATATTCAAATACAATACAACTAGTAAATTATATCTCCACAAGCGCAATAGAGTTTCAACAATGTGTGCCAGTTGTAATATAACAGTTGAATTTTGACAGTTGTGATGTTTTTACGAATGCTTTAGAATACAATAGTGCGTTAATATTTGCTAGGTATTATGAGTTTTGGTAATGAGTATCGTATTACGATAACTCTAAGACTGTGTTCAAAACAAGAATGTGACTCTCCAACTCAAATTTACTAATCGAGTGATGTTTTCACGAAAACCTAACCTTTCCATCGTTGGGTGTATTTTTAGTTATCATATATTTTGACCAGTTGGAAATGTATTCGCCATATGAATCAATTTTTGTCGGTTGGACGGATATATTCCAACTAGTCAAAATATATTATAACTGACAATACACCAATAGTAACATGTATGTACATTAATACAATATTTCAATTGAAAATTGTCTTATGTTTACATGCTTTGGTACAATAGATAATATTATCTTGATCTGACTTCACATATTATGTTTTCTTCGTATATTCATAGCATTTGTGGCCTTTCTTGCTATTTTTATTAACGATGACATTATCTAGAAAATTTTTCGAATTCATACAGTTTTATATGGTGAATGTAATTATTATTAAATATCATATAAGCGAATTCATATTTCGTAAAAGTTGTATCGATGTTCGTTGGTGAAAAAGCAGTATTTTGGTTTAGGTGCATCGTTGCATTTGGGATTGTATTTATGTACGTATGTGTGCTGGTTTTTAAGTAATGGTAAATTACTTGTGCACATACCGTGAGTCAAGGCTTGTGGATGAAAAACATTATAAAGGGCCGAACCGGTCTTTAAACGATTTGGACTGGTTCTGTATGGCAAAAACTGGACGTTCGCTGTGAGCTTTTGCATTTTCGTTTGTAAAATTAGGTGTTGCATGCGCGCTAAGTGCAGAAAACATTACGCGAAATTAAAAGTGTATATTCGTTTTACTGTGAAAATGGTGATCGAAAGTAGTCGTTACGCTCTCTGCTTTAAAATAATTGTCTATATTTACTATCAATTAAAAAAACCTCGTTCGAAAATAAAACGACGCTATTATCGTTCGTTTTTATGTGAAGAGTTTCAGTCCGCTGCGGAATTGTCTGAGTGGCAAAATTAAATTTGAATTTTAATCAGCTGGATAATCTTTAGGAATTTTCACGTTTATTAAATCGAAATTAGTGATATTATTTCAATAAAAACGAATCGTTAACGAGCAGTGAAATTGCACTCGAGTACGAAGTGCAACTTTGGAAAAACAGCTCTTCGAAGAAGTCATTTTCTCAATCGATCGCAACGAGTATGGGTGGGAGGAATACATGGAAGGCGAAAACTTTAAACATAGGGTTGAATTGGAAATCCATTAGAACGAATTTGCATAATGTTATTATTGGCAAACTGGTAAACGCAAACGATATTTCCTCGGCGCACCGGTTTGTGAACACGCCTTAATCCACTTAATTCTGGAACGGCTTACGTTTTCCGTGGTTTTCCCCGCTTTTCCGGTAGGACGCCGGTTGAAAGTATGCGCTCGACATATCCTCGACGCGTATCCGTATGAAAATTTCCTCAAAATTCTTACGCTTATACAAAATATGTATGTATGTACATACGTAAATGTACATAAGTCATTGTAATGTACGACTTAATTCGCCTAGGTCTTTATACGGGTACTTAAAGTTTTAACGACGAAAAAACTCATTCAATACAACAAAATATGAAGTGGAGTAATTCAACAATTTCTTAATAGTATAAAAATATATTTCATATGCTTATTTATGTAAGTGATGCAAATTGAATTGATCAGTTGAATTGTATTGTAGTACATATTGGATGTCTTGTTAAAATCGTATGGAATCATTGATTTTATTGATTGATTGATTGGTTGAAAATCGGTCTAGTTTTTATATAAAGAAGTATGTATGAGGAAGGACGAGATTGGCACATTCAAAGAATGCATTTTTGAGATGCGCTGGTGCATCATCATTGTCGTCCAGGACCGGTTTCAGAATGCGGAAGACCTTTTAAAGATTGTTGACCCTGTATTCTGAGGGAATTGAGTAAAATAATGTTGGCAGAGATTTGGCACGGTGTTATTATGATTTCGATTTAGAATTGACCGAAATGAAAAAGAGTCAATGATAGAATATTAAATTGTAATGTTGAGTTTAGTGAGACTGTAAACATTGGTAAAGAGAAAATTTTACGTGAAATAAACAAATAAAGTCGTAAATTTCTTATATCATCAATTTGTCATGCCAATAACAATTGATTGCTTAGCAATTGTTCCAATATAGAAGTTACGAGTCAGTTTCGTTCCAGAGTTTTAATTCGA